>NC_063046.1:51135725-51438264 GCF_018812025.1 Megalobrama amblycephala
CAGTGGCTCTGAGATGCTTGGATCAGCCACCTCATGTCATGTAGAGCCAATCCCAGATGAGCCCCCAAGATGAGCCCCCATCTGTTGCAAGCCCTGCCTCCAGAGACCTGACAGATTATTGTGAACACAGGAAACAATGAAGAGAATCGGGAGTCACGTCTGTTCTTTGCGAACATTTATATTTATTGATAATCAATCAATATTCAACATCCACAAACAGTAGTTTCTTCAAACACAAAAATAAAGCTTTAGAATCCCATTTTCATTGTTTGTCTCTTTCTTTAAATTTTTTCACAGTTTGTCTTTCTCATTTAATCTGTTTAAACATTCAACAACCTTTCATTGAATGCTTTTTCATTGATTAATACAGTTAAATCTAGCATTATACACATATTGTTATAACAATGTAAAGCAATAAGTTATACGGGCCGCCATTACCCACTTCTCTACATGGACAGATCACATGATCAGTAAGCATGCCAAGCGCCAATCCAGTGTGAGCTTTGTATGCAGCATTTAACCAGTTAACTTTTTTAGCATAAACCAATGAATATATTTTACTTCAGATTACTAAATAACAGCATATTAGACTTAAATACACAGTATATAATGTATAAAGCATTTTCTCCGGACTACATGGCCCATACAACACTTTTAGAAATAACATCAGATTTTCAAATTACTTCACAAATAGACCTCACTGTACATTGCAATTAACAGATGTTACAATATTTGAACAAGTTTTCTCAAACGTTCATGCTATTTACCTGTGAATACAGGAAACAAAAAAGATAATCCGGAATCGTGTCTGTTCCGGGAATCTGCCAGCTCCTTTGCATATATGTGCGGCAACTGCAGAGAGAGAGAGAGTCAGGGATGGGCAGTATTTATGATACATGTATTTCAAATACGTATTTCAAATACAAAATAGTATTTTGTAATTTGTATTTGATAGGGTTGATGAAAATGGCTTTGTATTTTGTATCAAAATACTTCAGTGTTTTGTATTTTTGTATTTTTAAAATACTGTAAAATACTTTGTAAGAAGTCTACGTGATGACATCATAAAAATGTGGCCTCTGATTGGTGCCTACTCAATAGTCTGCAGAGACTTGTTGCGATCAAAACAGAAAATTGATCCATATGAAAGAAGGTGGTCAAGAAACATGCTGGCTGACAGCTTTCCATCATTTTTTTTTTTTTTTTTTTTTCATAAATGGCGTAAATTTTGCGTAAAATTTTTAACAGTTCATATTAAATTTTGGTGTTCGTTTTGGTAGCCTAGGCTAAATAGTTTACCAATTTACATAATGTTCTTGAAAACTATTATAATGAGCAGCAGCCCCCTATATTTATGATTAACAATCAAATGATTAATAACAAATTAATCATTTGATTGTTAATCATAAATATAGGGGGCTGCTGCTAGAAACTAGTTGCTATGAATACAGGTGCCGTCAGTTGTCTTCTTATGAATGATTTGTTTGTCATTGAGTCAGTGTTGCTGATGCAAAGTAGGGCTTTTGTTACCAAACACCAAGTAACTAAACTACAAAAATTATTGGTTACTTTAAAACTAACCTTCATCTGGGAGATCACAGGGATATGTTAATATTGGATCTGTTAAAGCCACAATAGGTAATTTTTCGCCGCTAGAGGTCGCTTATTCAAAACAAAGGCATAGCTTGATGACACCTTGATTTCACAGAATCATGGGAGGAGTTGTCTTCACATCTACTGCCGGTGGAAACAATCGGGATGAGACTCGGGCAGAAATCATGTTCATGGATGAGATTATTTACATTACTGTAGTATGAAGCAGAGCAGGGCCGAGTGCTGTGAGAGCTGAATGAGGCTGCTGGAGTGAATGATAATGAGAGACGAGTGCGACACATATGTCTCGTGGGGTAAAGCAGCTCTGTTTTATCATATTAGATACATTTGTGTGTTGAAAGTTGTTATAATGCTACTCTGTGTGTTTGCTCGGGGGCTGCTATGAGACACTTGTTGCACACTGCAGTAAGCTAGATCGATATTAGTCATGGTAAAACATGGTACTCACTGTAAATCAAGAAAACAAGATTCTAACAAAAAGACTTAATGTGTTGAGCTATATAACATGAGTAGTTTTCTGTCGATGAATGTATCCAAACAGTTGCTCCCCTGTCTAATAAAACACATAATATACTAAAGTGTCTTTGATGTTTCCGTGGTTTCTACAAAATAAAACCGGAAATCGAGGGTAATGATGTCATTGATAGGCGACACACAGACACGGTCTGTGTCCTGGTTAAAATTGCTTATTTCTCTGGATTTAAACAATTTTTGAAATTTTTTTGGGATAATGTAAGTACACAAGTCAACAAAATATATAAAATTGTTCTAGCAATTTTTGGACATTTTAATCCAAAAATCCTACATATTGTGCCTTTAACTGGTTGCATATGTTAGATTTATTGCATGACTCGGGCAGAGAAAAGCTGTTGCTATCAAACATTGTTTACTTAATCATCTGAGTCAGTGTAATGATGAAAGGTTCGATCAAATAGGCCAGTTGATGGAAGGTTTGCAAAGAAATTTCATGCTCCTTTGTAAAAGTATTTTGTAGTATTTTTAAAATACAAAAATACAGTAGTTTATTTTGATACATTTTGTGGCTGCTGTATTTTGTAGTTTATTTTGATACACTTAAAATCAAGGTATTTGGTATTTTATTTTAAAATACATTTTGATGTATTTTTGCCCAACCCTGGAGAGTTACATACGCCTGTTCTTCCCATATCAAAATAGGACTCTCTGCACAGATCTCTGTCCATATTCAGAGTTCAAAAGAGAATATATTTATTAATAACTCTATAATATTTGTTTACATACTTTCTGTGGGTATACCACAATTGTACACCTAAGTAGATCATAGAGTCCTTTTGTGCAATTAGTTTATGATCAACTTAGGCTCACAATGCTTTTGGGAAACACGGCCATACATTTTGAATGTGTGGGCATGCAGGCAATGTCTGTTTTGTCATTACGCATTAAGGGGCCATTCACGTGTCTTTTACGCGCTTAAGTTCCTTATTTTAAATGTAGACGCATGACAAGTGAGCTCATACTGGCTGTGTTTGAAATCGCCCCCATACCTATACCCTACATTATTCCAATAATATAGTCCACTTGAACGAGCGAATGAAAACGAGTCAATTCGGACACTGAGTGCACTAGGAAGGGCAGTTTTGTGTAATTTTAGCTTGCCGTTTAATAATCATTTGAAACTTAGCAAACTGGCAGCTCCAGTAGTAATGAAAACAGTTATTTTGAACTCTGTTATAGAATCTAGCATGTATAAACCTTAATTAAACAATTTAATAATCAATTAAAAAGGAATTTATACCTGTATGAAATTACGCTGTACCCACATTTGACCAGCGGTTTGGATGATGGATAGATGGATGATTCAGCTGCAGGCGGCAACTTCTGGAATTCATTTGGCATGACCGCCACAGTGCATTATGGGTATTTTCAAGATGTTGAGCCTACATTGGTTAAACATTCATTATTGTGGTGCTTTGTGGAATTAAATGAGTACACTCTATAACATCCACTATGGTTTCGAACACCACTACAAATTGCTGTCCTCCCAAATAATGCCCTGTTAAAGGGTAATGGGGTGATTTTGGACACAGTCAATGTTTGTTTTTATTACACTTCACCAAACCCATGCTACAAATGAACCAGAATTGTGTAAAACCCAGTAAACATTGAGATCGTACTGATGATGTTGTGAGTTGGTAATTTGATGGTAATGAAATTACAGCACGTGTTGTCATCATTACGTTGTCAGTTTGTAAGAAATGAAACTATCAAAAAGTACCAATAAATTACGTAACTGGTATGTCATGTTTTAGCTGGGTTGTCACTCCCGTAAATTACTGAACTGTGTGTGTACAAAAGATGATTGAGCAATAATAGGTGAAAACCGAATTTAGCAATATACATGATATGAATCCTTGATTCATGCTCTACAAAATGAAAGCCTATACAGCATATACAACCTTGTAAAAAATTTTTGAGTACCAGTGTGACGGGATTGGAGACGTTTTTTTTTGTTTTTGTTTTTTGAGAATACAATACACAATACACAAAGCACACGCACACACACACACACACACACACACACACACACACACACACACACACCCATCTTCGTTAATCTAATTTTGAATGTTAAAGTTTTTTAAATTTGACAATTAAAAATTTCACTACACCTGCTCAAAAACATTTTTTTTTAAATTCATGATTAATATTGCATTGCATAATGTGTTCTTATACAAACTGACAACCACAAGTGAATGGCATTCATATATTTAATATGGACTAAAAAAATTTGTTTGCAATTTCAAGTAGGCTATATTTACATATAACTAACCTGACAGTCGAGTCGTTTACAGGTTTTGTGATGAAAACTAGTCTAAAATGAAGAAACCCTTAGAAAACAATAAACATTGAGTTTACATGTGATTCGTTTAAAATACTTAATTTATTATTCCAATATCCAAATATGATACTAAATCCCACAGGGAAAAAAGGGTTTCTATTTGTCTTTGAATTAAAAACAAGACAAACATTCGCTGATTAAAGTTTAGCCAATACAAACATATTTATAGAAAACAGTTGACAATGAATAGACAGGACCAATAAGAGCAAAACGTATCGAGTATTCAAGAATATCAAGAAGTTATATAACGAGGGCGGGGTTGTGTTAACTAAAGCGTCCGTCATTTAACGAATCTTAAAAACACGGGTGGATGATTCAAAATGTTTTCTGCCAAAAAAATAACACAAGCAAGAACAAATTTTAAACCAAGCACGGCAATTTTCATTTTACAATGATCTTCCCTCTCTGTGCGCTCGCGCGTTTGTGTTTATGAGAGAGCTCGCGCAGCTCTGAGACAACGGTACTTTTAATGCTAGTTTTCATACAATAAGTAGGCTATTTAACATAATTAGGTACTTTAATTATATATTTATTAACACAATAACGCAACACGTGTAGGCTACGTTTCTCAACGCCTGTTTCTCCAGACTCGCGCTTGTCAGTCAGTCACACATCATCACAGCTTTTTCATAATCACTAAGCCATATAGCGATTTCAATTTTATTTAGATTTGTTGTTCAACATTACTTGAGCATTTTATACCCGTTTACCTTAAGGGGTTATTAAGTAGCCTACCGTGACTACTGTCCTCGCTTGAGAATTGAGTCACTGAGACGGCGGGAGTGGAAGGAGGGATCGAACGGGATTTTGTGTTGCTGTCTCTTTTTATTGATAGGCTGTACGCATTTGTCAATCATCCCCTCTTGCTATTTGGGAAATGAGCCCAGCGCTCAGTTTGTTCGAACTCTTTCTTTTGCTGGATTTGAGTACTACGCGTGCACAGAGGACTCACCGGGTTTTTGCGTAGTATAGAGTGACAAATCAACCCTATCTCACGGCGAATTCGTACTATTTCGTACGAATTAACCAAGTGGCTAAATCGTACGAATTCGTACGAGCTGGGTCGTACGAATTCGTACGATTTGTTCCTTGCATTTAAAACAACCTCGTCAAGGCGAATTCGTACTAATTCGCACGATTTAATTACGTGGTTAAATCGTACTGTATAGTACGATTTCTTGTTCGCGTTGAATAACTCTCGATTGGAAAGCATCGCGATATTAAACAGCAGTTACACGTGCCACATCTCGGTAAGTAGTCTGTCATATGCTGTCCTAATGTCCTTTTATAATGTTCTATATAAGTCCATTATATGTTATTTATGAATCAAATCGGCTCCATAATGCTCGCTGGATTTAATCTGCCATCTCTTACCATGTTTTGTTCCAAAAAGTTGAACATATATCGCTAGCTAGGGTGATTAAACTCGTTAGCGTTAGCTAGCTTCGATCAGTTTATTATGTTCATATTGGTGGAATTATAGCTCAATACGGCAATGCTTACTATGCTTTTACTATAGTTACTGTTATTCTACTGTGTTAATCTGTAGCTAAAGCACAAGCATTTATTTATATATAGTCCTTGTTATTTATGCTGTTAATTCCTTTTATTTACTATGCAAAAATTGTAATTCAGCATTTCTTTTTCTACCTTGCAGTTACTTCAGATCCTACACTAATCCTTCATATAGACTTCCTTCGACATATCAACCCAACGGCTCTTTTAAGAGCCATCTCTTTCAAAAGCGCTCTCTCTCTCTCTCTCTCTCTCTCTCTCTCTCTCACTCACTCACACATACATACACAGCAACTCTTTCCCCCTCCATCCCTCTTCTCTTCCTCCCTCCATCCTTCTTCTCTTCCTCCCTCCCTCCATCCATCCCTCTTCTCTTCCTTTGTGTCTCTGTCTTTTGACTTTTCTTTGATTATTTCTCTTTCTCATCTTCAATATGGCATCTTGTCAAAACTCAGGTTTTGACCAATTATGTCAGGAAGCTGCAATTATTACAAGGGAACTTGAACTCAAAGCTGCCAGTGCTGCACTTGAAGCAGCTACCAAGGAGGCTGAAGAAATTCTACAAACCTTCAACCCTCCACCAGTAATGATGAATACATTTCATTTCAATTTTTTGTTTTGTTTTCATTTAACTACTTTTTAATTCGAATTAATTTGCTGTATTTTTATCTGTTAATATATTTAAAAGACCTAGCTTACGGTCATCTTTGCATTTTGTTTAAACATGAATTTACAAACGAAAAAATATGTCCTTTTTTTTCTAGCTGAAAAAGAAGACCAAACAAGCCTGTAGCACTCGTGTCAGACCAGTCTCTTTTGTAGAGAGGGATGAGTTTGGGCATCTTGTGCCAAAACGGAGAAGGCCAAAACTCACCAAGGCAAACATTTCCAAATGTATGTTTGTTATATTTTACACAATGTATTCTTGCAGCTTATACATGTTTCTCCTCTCATAATGAGTAGCATCATAATCTGGCTGTTCTGTATGCTTCAATTACTCTTAATTTGTTTTTAGCTACAACGATTAACAGTCCAGCTATGTCATCTTTGGAGTCTGGGCAAGTAGAGATTGATCATGGTGAGTAATGACATCAACACTTTTCAAAATAACTAGTCTTGCAGAGTTATTAGTGACTTTTTGTTGTTTCATTGTTCTTAGGTGAAGTTCCATCACAGCCTTCTCACACTGTTTGGCCAGCAGTTGAAGATATAGGTGTGTATGTTTGTATTGTTTAAAGAGTTCTCAGTATAATCACTGCTTTGTAATGATCCGTCTAACCAACTGCCATGAACACTATAATTACTTTAGTTTTTTTTCTAATCCAGAAACTCTTCATCAAGAGGTAGAGGATCTGTTGGCTGATACTGGAGACATTCAGTGCTCAAATCCGACCTCCTCAAACACATGGTCAGTTCGCATGGCCCAGGCTAAAAAGAAGTGGGCAGCTTTGAGGCCCGAGATGGTGGAATCTTTATTAACAGCTGAGTACACGGATATCAGACAGTGCCAGCACTGCCAACTGAAGCGATCTGTTATCCGCTGTAAAGACTGTGTTCCTAAACAGCTGTACTGTGCAGACTGCGATATATTGGCCCATGAAAGGAAACTGCACAACCGAGAGACAGATGTAGAGGGATTCTTTCGGGCCATATCCCCGTCTACTTTGGTGAAGGTGGATATTGACAACCAATTCCATTTTGAGGAAAAAGGCATGTAATTCAGTTGTTTTAGAATTTATAATACCTTCATGTTAATCTATCATGTGAATTTCCATGTAATCATAATAATAACGCAGCTATAGTTTTTTGGTAAAGGTTGAATTTTCTAGCCTTACTTTTTTTCCCAGATTGTCTTTTGCCTCTAGAGACACCTGATCAAATTTGCAGCTGTGCCACTGATACCATTGTGGTGTCAGGAGGTAAAAAGGCTATTCTCATTGGAATTGATGGTGAGTCCAGTGTATTTAAAAAAAATAAATAAATAAATACATTTTTGATTACTTTGTTTTTATACTATACATTATTTCAATAGGTCGCTACAACGTCAGCTTGCCAACCTTCACATGCTCAACATGCCATATGAGCAGAACGACCAGCATCCCACACCTGATCAAGTCTGGTTACTGGCCTGCCACAGCAAGCTGTGAAACACTTTATAAAATTGATGTGTTTGTGTCATACGACCACATGAAATTGACTGCTCCTGGACTTTCTAGACAGTCCTTCGTCAGTTTATTGGAACAGCGGACGGAGTTCTTTGGCCGAGTATTAATTAAATGAACTACTGAATCATTTCCTTTTTTCATCTTTTCATGTTTAGGAGTGAGCGATTACTCTTACATTCTTACAAGGTTTATGTTTTTTTTGTGTGTTATTTCACAGGATGGAAAGATCTGCACAGATGCTTTTCAAAGAAGTTTTTTCGAATGGAGATACTGCCAGTTCCAAATTGATCAGCTCTGTGGACTGAAAGTGTTTGAGTGTCCAGCCTGTTCTCCATTTATGCTTGCTGTGTCAGTCGATGGTAACAGGAAATTGTATCGCTTCAAAAGAGGGTAGCAGAAATTCTATAACACTGTGAAAAGCATTAAAATAATATTTAATGCCAATTAGCTTTTCATTAAGTAATTATGTAATTATATTCAAGGGCTGAAGATCATGGTCTGTTCAAGGGTGTCTTTGTCTGTGAGGATGAAGATGTTTCCAAGTTCGTGGACTACATTAATAAGAAGACAAAGCACGTAGGTTGTATTGTTTTGTCATAGTGCTTTCAAAAATTGTATTTCCTGAACAAAAAATAGCAATGCACATATTCATGTAAACACAATAGCAAAATTAAGACCAATGCATTGAATTGTCATATATTTCTATCTCACATGGCTTGCAGTAAAGCAAAAATTCAACATGTGGTCATTTGAAATGTTTGTCTGTTGGCGTTTTTTCACCCCACTTATTTCCTTAGACATTTATCCACAAACATAATTTAATACAGTGTTGTTGGATCATCACATTTCTTTCTCCTCTTGATAGTCCGCTGGAAAAGGTGTCTGTGGATCGAGTCAGTGGACTGCAGCACGGGAGTCCATCCCAAAGAAAATCAACAAGCTGGATGAGGAGGGGATGGAGGTGGCTGTCTGTCGGCATGGTGTGCTGCTGAGAAGTCTGAACATGATGAGGGGGGAAATATTTGCATATCCGTTGTTTCTCCAAAAGGAGCTGACGCCAAGGAATGTTCAGTTCATGTGCACTGACGTAATATGCAAGTACTGGCCATACCTGCAGAGAGTTGTTAATGATTGTCCAGAGCTTTCTCCTCTCCTGCACATGAAGCCATTCCTGTCAGTGATGCATGCAAAGGCCCACTCTTGGAAATGTGAGGTAAACAGTTTTCCAGAACATGAAATTTGTGACTTGTGTATTTATGATCAGTAATTGTGAATTTGTGTGTGTATTCTAAAAGATGTGGTTGTTTTATTTGTTAAATATTTGATCTCCGTGCACAAGATTAAGTGGGGTGGCCGAAACCAAGAAGGAGCAGGCACCACCTTGGGTGAAGAGGTGGAACAAGTAAACAGCTTCTTGTCGAGAACTGCTATATGCAGTAAATACATGACCAAAGGAGGTAAGTGCATAACTACAAACATATTCAATGCAAAGTTACCTAATGGGACTCAAAAAATCCATTCATTTTTAAATGGCATTAGTATTAAACTTTTACCTGACACTTGATCATCCCTAGAGGTGTTAATGCAAGTCCAACATCATTTTCATATCAGTCTTCTAAACAAACCAAAATGGAAAAAATAGTATGCAACATTAATGGGAGCTATCGATTATTTATATTATTTTACATTGTTTAGCTAGGACAGACATGATTACTATCCAGGCCATGGCATGGAATCAACGCAAAATTGACAACCTTGCAAACGTGCTGTCCCGAAGATTAATAAAGGTATGTTTCTAAATTGCTTTCCTCTTTTACAGGTGACAGCTGTAGTCTTTTAGTGTTTAATTTTGCTGTAGTATTTGCTGTGGTTCAGTAGGCAAGTGGCAACTATAAAGTCAAAACTGTGAATTCCAAGACCAACTTTATGTATTAATAAAAAAAAAAATGTATATCCTGTTTTTCCATTTGAAAAGGGTCAATAATCATGTATGCATCTGTCATTAGTTTTTATCTTTTAACAAATGCACTTTATGGTATTGTTCATTAGACAAAAGCACAAATTCAGGAGGAGTCCCTAAATCTTGATGCACTAAAGACAGAGTTTGCAGTAACAGATGACACACTTAAAGACTGGACCAGTGAAATCCAGCAGTGGGCTGATACAGGTAGGCATATTTTAGATTATTTTAGCACTGTACTTATTGTTTTAACCCTTTCAGTAACAGAACTTTGACTGTAGTGTTGTGTATGACTTTTGTTTCTACTTTTTTTTAAATTTAAGCCTCATCCTTATACCTCTGATGTAATCATAATGTACATGTTTATTTCTATTGTAAAAGCATATCTTATCAATAATTTAGCAACAAGTAAGGAGAATGCAAGCAGTCAACAGGGACTCCAGAAGACAATTGAGACTCTTTATGTGAGCATCAGGCAGAGGAAGCGAGATCTTTACCGTCAAACAGGTTAGATCATTTTAAACATTAAATAATTTTAAAGCTTTTAAAGGCCAATTCACACCACTCAGACAAACACCAACAAATGCATCAAGTCTGTTGGTGTTTGTTGGGATTTGTTTTCTCCTGTCTCAACATGTTCAGTCAGCGTTTGTTGGTGTCTGTTGGGGCAGTTATTTTCATAAATCTCTAAATCTAATGGCCAGCTTGATTGTTGGTGTTTGTTGGCATTAATCTGTGTGGTGTGAGTTGGCCTTAAAGCGGACATATTATCCCCCTTTTTACAAGCTGTAATAAAAGAATGTGTCTGTGAAGTTTCAATTCAAAATATCCCAGGCAGGGCTGGGCGATATATCGCATGTGATTGTCACGTGCATTTCGTCAGTAAAGCCGGTTCCCTGATTACCGCTAAATCACCATCACCTGCTTTCAAATGGAGCGGCATTTAATAGACAGAGCCGTACATCACTGACAAGCCACGCAATATCACGTTCAATATCACAGATGAATCGCCTTCGATAATGAACGTGATATTGCGTAGCTTGTCAGTCAACTACGGTTCTGTCTATTAAATGCTGCTCCATTTGAAAGCAGGTGATGGCGATTTAGCGGTAATCAGGGAACCGGCTTTACTGACGAAATGCGAATGACAATCGCATGCGATATATCGCCCAGCCCTAATCCCAGGGATTATTTATTATAGTATGTTTTATTTGGGTGTGAGCAAAAACATGGTGTTTTCAAGTGTCTTTTTAAATACAAATGATCAGCTGCTTTCACTCCCTTTTCAAGAGTGTGTAACCTTTATAGCTTGTGCTAGTTTGGATTCTCCAGCATCAACAACTGGAGTCTGAAGAATCTCATGCAGTGAATAAAAATGTTTGTGATCCAAATTCATATTCAGAACATGCAAGTACCACATTATATATTGTGAATGTTTGTGTGGGTTTTTACACCTACTGTATGGCTAATGTGGCTAAACTTTTTGTCTCTATTCACAGAGATCAGAGCTATGTCATTAATTTGTTTTTAAGTACTAAAAGTGTGCTTCAGAATTATAGACAGTGAGCGTTTTCAGGTTAAAAATAACAAGCTCTGGTCTCTGTGAATACAGTAAGAGACAATGGTAACTTTAGCCACATTAGCACATTCAGAAAGGCGATTGCGAAAACACGTTATAAGGTGCAGTACTTGCATGTTCTGGATATGAAAAGTTTAATCACAAATAGGGCTGAATGATTAATTGCATTTGTGATAATATCACAATATGATAAAATACGATTTTTTAAATGCAAAGGCTGCGATTACACTCTGGTCACGTGACATTCGAGAGAGTAAAGCAGTGTTCAGAGTAAGCATCAACTTGGCATGTTACGCATATAGGCCTGGCCTACAGGAACAGTTTATGTTTAACCTAATATTGTGTTGGTCATACTAGGGGTGGGAGAAAAAAAACAATGCATCACGATTCTCTCTCCCAACGATTCTGGATCGATTCTGAGCTTAGTTTTTAACCACAGATATTCATTATTACAGCCATCAACAGATTAGTTATATTGTGTGAATAGCTGAAACATTATATCACTATCTGCTCTAGAGAGGGTATAAACATGGCGGACTGTGTGCGGCTCCCTTAGGGATCTATGCTAATAGGGCAGAGATCATTGCCAGTGAATGGGGCTTTTCCCTTCAATGATGTCACAGTAGGGAGAAAACTGTGACAGTGCATTTTCAGACACTGCTTCTGATTTATGGGGATCATTAAAAAAAAATAGATTTTTATGATTGTAGGGTGGTTGGTTATACACACAGGGGACACAATGTTCAAAAAGTGAATTTTACATAATAGGCCCTCTTAACAATTTCTACACTCTGTTGTGGTGTTTTATAAAAGTGAGACCTTAGATAGCACTAAGCTGAAGAACTTTGGGAAAGGAAATAAATGTCATGTTCTTTAACAAATATGTACAGTATTTTGCATTTTAATTAATTTAAGAAAGAGTCTTAAATTGCACATATTATGGCATTGCATTTGTCTTTTCAGATGGAAACAAAAGAAGACACAAACTCCGTAGAAAAATTTTGGAGGAAAAGGCCAAATTTAGTGCAGCTGTGGATGAGTACAACAGGGAAGCACCTGAAAAGCTGCAGTCAGCCGACTCAATTCTGGCATGTGAGAGCTATGCATGGCCATGGGTACTGGATGAGCGTGGTATGTTATGTTACTCATTTAGATGTGTGTACTGTATTTACAGTATGTAGCAGCTTATCTGCTTACAGTGGATGTTGTGTATACCTATTGTGCAGCAGGACATCTTGCATGCTTTAGGTTTAGGGTTAGGGTTAGGGTTATTAAATAAGTTTGTAGTATATTGATAGATATGATGAATATAAAATAGTTGTCATTAATGAAATGTATAATACATTCATAAAAATTGTAGCTTTGATAATTGTTTCTGTTTATACATGCAAACGTCAGAATTTTTTTAAAATTTATATTCATTTTTTAATTAAATATTTAAACACCTTTGTACAAAGTATATTGATAAACTATTCATGTCATTATTTTTGGAAATATCTTCACAGATAATCTTGTCACCAAAAAAAGGGCCTTTGACCAACTGATGCTGCTAAAGCGCCTTACCGAAGAGGAGTGCATTGTCCTGAATGAAATCAGGAATCACTGGAAAAGCCTCAAAAGGGATCTGTCTCTTCTAAATGACCTTTCATGTCATGTTGCTGTTGATATAACAAAGAAGAGTAAGTACTACATCTCTGTTAATTTTGTTAAAAAACAATATTAAAATCAATATGTCCATAATATCTTGCACTTTAACTGAATCTCTGTTAATAATCCATAATCGCTTTCTTCAATTGGTGAATAAGTTAATTGATGCTGTAATTGCAGAAAATTAAAGCAGAATAGAACCTCCTTAAAATGACTATAAATGATTATAACTCCTTAAAATGATTTATAATTTTGTGTTTTTGTGTTACTTACAGAACAGGACTCTGACCTTTCCAAAAGTGGAATTCTGGGACTTCACGCTCTACTACAGAAAAAACTATGCTACCTAAAAAGTCACATATCCTCGGTTCGGCAGCTGTACGGTAGTGTCCTAGACAATTGTGAGGTGTGTGAGGAACTGCAAGATGATGATTACCTTAACATGGATGAGGATTATATCCAGTATGGTTCAGAGGATGAGGAGGAGGATGAAGACGAAGTTTCATTTGAAATTTAAAAACCTTGTAAATCATTACTGTGAAAAAACTGAGTAACATACACTAATTTATGATACTCATTTAATTTCCATTAAATCTTAACTGTCTATATTACTTGATAAAACACTGACAAGGTGTTGTGCAAATGTGTAATCCTACTGTTAAATTCTTGTTTTTATATTAAATTTCATAATTTACATGGTAAAAATTGCACTGTAAAATATTACTTGCATTCACTATTATTTATTGTTAAATAGCTTCTTGATGTAACCTGTAATATTCATGACTATATGTACAATGTTTTACCAAAATGTACCAAATTCATGACAAATTCACAGAGAAGCTCCCAACCAGTTTTGTTGTTTACAGTATGAGTGTGCTGCAGATTTGTCCAATAAATGTGCTAAACTGCTTTGCTCTAGAGCTGATATAACTAAAATGCCTACCCAGGTCCTTTTTCATCCTTGCCCTAATAGACTGATTGACAACTGGTTTATTTGATTTTTAGCCCATTTCAGGTGAGTACTGTTGGATTTGTGTGTAATGATTCAAATTCAGGATCTTATTTCAGGCTTAAGACTGTTTTCAGAAGCTTACATGTGCCACATTTTTTTAAAAGCCTAAAAACAGCTCAAACATGCATTTTAGTCCAGGACTATCTTAAGCCTTGTCTGTGAAACTGGGGGTAAATGTTTATGTATTTAATATGTGTAATTAATTAATATATTTAATTAATATTACTTAACCCCATGGTGTATGCAATGGATGGAAACCATTTGGCCCTTGCTTAGAAGAGCCTAACTTAAAGCCTATTTCTACATCAGGTTAACCACACAAAGGAATCTATCGTTTAAAAATGCTAGTTTACGTTTAATGGGAAATTATAAATGTATAAAACATAACCAAATAAATGTTTATAGGAATCTTGCATTCATCTCATTAATAAATTCGCCATATAAAACCGGAAGATCCTGTCGTAATTGACCATATATGTAGACGTGTGCATGGCGCCTCTTTTGAACTGCGTTGTCATTGGCTCCACAGCACCGGCAGGAACCGCTCTGGTTGGTTGATCTTTAAACCCCTATTAAAAAGCGCTTCTTGTTGCAAAGTACGTTTTGCTGTTAATATTATGCCACTTATACATTCAGTTAACAATACCACGTTGCTATGTTGAGAGAAATTACCCCATTATCGACATCCCAACCCTAACCCTAATCCTAAGCACACACTTCAAAGAACTACAAGTATCAGCGCCATGATTTCACGTTCCATCGACAGAATGGCGGAGGCTTATGGGTAATGTAGTTTAAAAACGTTTACTTATTAAATAAAATAAATTCCATCTTTAAAGAATCAATGGATATTTAAATATGTTAATTGGGCAAACCTCTGTGACATATTTAAGAGATATGCTGAAATTTTGTATATTACTATGCACACTTTTTAAAACGCATTTATACCACCTTTCTATATATGTCAGGAAACTGTATCTAACATTATTTATTAAACACAACATAAAGAGTTGTCCTGCAAATTTTCTTTTAAATATACTAATCAGACTTTGATTTACAGTCATTCAAAGTATGCATTTTTTTGCTCTTCAAGGGGTCACTACTGGGCCCCTAAAGAACTACAAGTATCAGCGCCATGATTTCACGTTCCATCGACAGAATGGCGGAGGCTTATGGGTAATGTAGTTTAAAAACGTTTACTTATTAAATAAAATAAATTCCATCTTTAAAGAATCAATGGATATTTAAATATGTTCATTGGGCAAACCTCTGTGACATATTTAAGAGATATGCTGAAATTTTGTATATTACTATGCACACTTTTTAAAACGCATTTATACCACCTTTCTATATATGTCAGGAAACTGTATCTAACATTATTTATTAAACACAACATAAAGAGTTGTCCTGCAAATTTTCTTTTAAATATACTAATCAGACTTTGATTTACAGTCATTCAAAGTATGCATTTTTTTGCTCTTCAAGGGGTCACTACTGGGCCCCTGGGGGTGGAAGGGCAATAAATCCTACACATATGTATTCTCCTCATCATGTACAACAAACTATGTTGAGTCACATTTATATTCTAGAATTTTATCTTTTTCCTCTTTTCATTATGCTTGTATCAGTTTTTGATGGGTATTGTGAGACTCTGATCTGATGAAAAAAAAAAAAAAAAAGAATCAAAACTTAATCACTTTTACTTTGCAGCACTGATATTTATGATATGTTTTACATGCATAATTCTAAATAAATACATGCAGTGGGTATTTCGCTGTGATTTGTCTGAGATGCACCTGACTGTGATGTCAAGATGTCAAGGGCATTGTCTGGAGTCCTGCCTGGTTACTTCTGTGCAACAAGTTAGTGAGGCACAAGAGTTTCTTAATTCCCAAGTTATAGTGATCGCAGGGGATGGGACACCATCTGACTCAGTGTGAGGGCCACCAGTGGATAATAGAGATATGTGGTGACTGAACCAGTTATCTAGCTTATGTGCATACAGTGGGAATTTATACCACAAGCAGTTGTCAAAAATGTTAAAAACTTATATGGCTATATTACATACTGATTATCTCTTTTTATATCTGTATTTTATAAACAGTGGCATTGGGTGAACCTGAAACAACTAATCCAACTTATATGTATAACAGAAGTTGTCACATTTATTGTTGTAGTGCTTTATACAAGATTGATTCAAAGCTCAGTAATAAACAGAAAAATATTCAAATGACATTCAAATTCTGCTGTAAAGCAGCTCTAACAATCAGAGTTGTCATTCAGCTCAAATTCAAATTCTATTTTTAGCTGCTCTATAGTAGAATTATTCAGATATCCATTACATTTAAGAAAGCATTACAGTCTGACACACCTTGTAATATTACATAAGGCCAATATGCCATTCAGATATCATTGAGATAATTTTGTTACTATGACATAGATCAAGGTGCAAAAATGCATGCAATATAAATAATCACAATATAAAACCTTCTGTAATTTGAAGAAAAACAATTTTTTTATCCTCATCTTCTTGCACTTCCTTAAATGCTTCCTTGGTACGGTGTATGTTCTATTTTATAATGCAGTAAAGGATCCATGTTGATAATTCCCTAGTACATATCCTAGACAAAGTTGTGCCAAAAGTGTCTGTAGAATTATAACCTATAACCTAGTCCTGTAATGCATTTTGCAGCATTCCTCCCAAGTAACTGAAACCTGGCATGTTTACTGTATTTACCACAGCATGTTATATCAATGTTACTGTATCATTTTATTAAAAGAATCAGGATACCTTTCTTACAAATCAATCATAAATTTATTTTTTAATGAAACCCCATTTTTAATGTACAACATTAAACACACTTCATTGCAGAACACAATACTTTATTGTAGGATGTATTATATGATAGATGCTTTTGCAAGATTAAAATAGGCATGCATCCACTGTTCAAGTACAATGTATTTGTTAAAACAAATTCATTGAAGCACAATTACTACTCATATTTTGTATTTATTTCATTATATGCATTGATATGTCAAATGTTTATGAATTTAAACAGAAGCAAATAGTTCGCAAACTACTGTACAGCATCCTCGGACACCCATGTACTCCGCCACTTCTTGCCACTAAGAAAAAAAAAAGAAAGACAGTAGTTGTTATAAAACTTGAAATCACCCTGTCAAAAGATGTGCCCAGTCTTTTTGACCATTCAATTCACTCACTGGAAAGTTTAGTTTAACAATGTAAAAATGAGAATTTGACTCAATTTCTTTTTTCCCCTACATTGGTTCATTTATAGTTTCAATATTTCATTGACACAGAAACACCTTTTTCATCTTATCAGTTCTATACAACAATAATTCTGTCAGCCAAAAATTATTTTGTCCAGCACTGCCCATGAGTTTATACTATAAAAAATATTTCCATGAACCACCACTCACTGTTAACTATGCATGACATCTGAAGCAGGTATTGATCACAATCCATAAGCTATCGTATGCTGATACAGTGTTTGGTGTAGGCTATTTTTTTTAAAAAATATTTAATAACTTGTTTTTATATTTAATAACATGCTATGATTTTGAATGAGGCCCTACATGTCCTTCACTTCAATAGTTCTATAGTTTAGTCATAAGTATTGTTATGAAATATAATAATAAAATACACTAAACTTTGTATCAGAATGATGGCTTGCAATAATTATATGACCAGCAATATTTCCATTGTGCCTGTTTCTTCAAATGGCATTAATAATTAACAAAATAATTAATTACATAATTAACAAAAATTAATGTTCTATGATCAAATGAAAGAGGTGCCTCTATATGTGCAAATAAAACAATAAATACCAATTTACACATAATTTAATTTTAATTTAATTTTACACATAATAATGCAAATATACACAGTACAGTTCAAAAGTTTGGAACCACTAAGATGTTTAATGTTTTTAAAAGAAGTTTCGTCTGCTCACCAAGGCTACATTTATTTAATTAAAAATACAGTAAAAAACAGTAATATTGTGAAATATTCTTAAAATAACTGTTTTCTATTTGAATATATTTCACAAAGTAATTTATTCCTGTGATCAAAGCTGAATTTTCAGCATCGTTACTCCAGTCTTCAGTGTCACATGATCCTTCAGAAATCATTCTAATATGCTGATCTGCTGCTCAAGAAACATTTAATGTGTACAATTGTACAAAATATTTGTGTACAATATTTTTTTTCAGGATTATTTGATGAATAGAAAGTTCAAAAGAACAGTGTTTATCTGAAATCTAATCTTTTGTAACATTATAAATGTCTTTACTGCCACTTTTGATTGATTTAATGCATCCTTGCTGAATAAAAGTATTAATTTCTTTTCAAAAAAATAAAAATAAAAATTCTTACTGACCCCAAACTTTTGAACGGTAGTGTATAATGCTACAGAAGCTTTGTATTTCAGATAAATGCTGTTCTTTTGAACTTTCTATTCATCAAGGAATCCTGAAAAAAAAAAATTTTTAGAATTTAGGTGAAAATTACCCTAACGGTCATGGATGAGTACACCTGATTAGTGATTAAGGCTATCAGCTCATTAGTAGTGACTCAAAGATCTAAAATGGGTGTGTCAGACAAAGGAGACATGCAAAATGTGCAGTGTTGGTGGGCCTCCAGGAATGTGGTTGGGAACAATAAGGTCGAATAAGCTACCAAATAAAATGTCTGTACTTACCAAGATGCGCAAGGCTGCCAACGAAAAAGATATTCTTTTCTTCCCTTTAAAGAACGGACAGACAAAAAAATGTATCAAGATCTGTTACATCATTATACTTCAAGCTAAACAGCACAAGGAATAAAATAACTGTTTTCTGCTACAGTTATTTTCATGTACTTGTCTACCTAACAATAATATAATTGGACAATTTACTGATCAGTGAAACTGTTTAGGGATGTTGCCAGTTACCAGTGCTGTTAACTTACTGTTTCAGTAGCAAAACTTACATGTAACATTACAATTCATTTGAAGGTTTTAAAAGAGGAATAAATAGTAGTAATGAAGTGGCTTTTTTCCTTCTTTATTCTGACCAACCTCCCTATCTCTCTCCCTCACAACCTCTCCATGGTACACATCCTGGCTGTTATGTGAACATTCTGTAACGCAACAACATGCATCCATAATTACAACTTAATTAGACAATAACAAAAATAAACTGTCTTTTTTTCAGTGTTATGTGTTAATTTTGAAACCAATAAAAAAAAAAATAGTTTGAAATAGCTTTCAAATTAACTGAATGTAGTTCAACAATAAGCATTACAAAGATGGAAACATTACCATTATGTATTTGTCTCCCCTTTCTTTTCATTGGCTTGTAGAACACATTGGAAATATTGACTGTAAAGGCGGAGTCGTTGGGCACAGAGGTGTGGTCGTTAAATGCAGGGGTGGGGTTATTTGACAAAGAAGCAGTTCCACTGGTCTCAAAGGCAGAGTTGCTGGACACAGATGCAGGGTGATTGGCTGCAGTGGTGGAGTTGATGGATGCAGAAGCGGGGTCATTGGACACAGACGGAGGGTCACTGGACGCAGAGGCAGAGGTGTTGGACACAGACGGAGGGTCACTGGACGCAGAGGCAGAGGTGTTGGACACAGACGGAGGGTCACTAGACGCAGAGGCAGAGGTGTTGGACACAGACGGAGGGTCACTAGACGCAGAGGCAGAGGTGTTGGACACAGAGGCGGGGTCACTGGACACCGAGGCAGAGGTGTTGGACACAGAGGCGGGGTCACTAGGACACCGAGGCAGAGGTGTTGGACACAGACGGAGGGTCACTGGACGCAGAGGCAGAGGTGTTGGACACAGAGGCGGGGTCACTGGACACCGAGGCAGAGGTGTTGGACACAGACGGAGGGTCACTGGACACCGAGGCAGAGGTGTTGGACACAGAGGCGGGGTCACTGGACACCGAGGCAGAGGTGTTGGACACAGACGGAGGGTCACTGGACGCAGAGGCAGAGGTGTTGGACACAGAGGCGGGGTCACTGGACACCGAGGCAGAGGTGTTGGACACAGACGGAGGGTCACTGGACGCAGAGGCAGAGGTGTTGGACACAGACGGAGGGTCACTGGACGCAGAGGCAGAGGCGTTGGACACAGACGGAGGGTCACTGGACGCAGAGGCAGAGGTGTTGGACACAGACGGAGGTCACTGGACGCAGAGGCAGAGGTGTTGGACACAGACGGAGGGTCACTAGACGCAGAGGCAGAGGTGTTGGACACAGACGGAGGGTCACTGGACGCAGAGGCAGAGGTGTTGGACACAGAGGCGGGGTCACTGGACACCGAGGCAGAGGTGTTGGACACAGAGGCGGGGTCACTGGACACCGAGGCAGAGGTGTTGGACACAGACGGAGGGTCACTGGACGCAGAGGCAGAGGTGTTGGACACAGAGGCGGGGTCACTGGACACCGAGGCAGAGGTGTTGGACACAGACGGAGGGTCACTGGACACCGAGGCAGAGGTGTTGGACACAGAGGCGGGGTCACTGGACACCGAGGCAGAGGTGTTGGACACAGACGGAGGGTCACTGGACGCAGAGGCAGAGGTGTTGGACACAGACGGAGGGTCACTGGACGCAGAGGCAGAGGTGTTGGACACAGACGGAGGGTCACTAGACGCAGAGGCAGAGGTGTTGGACACAGACGGAGGGTCACTGGACGCAGAGGCAGAGGTGTTGGACACAGAGGCGGGGTCACTGGACACCGAGGCAGAGGTGTTGGACACAGAGGCGGGGTCACTGGACACCGAGGCAGAGGTGTTGGACACAGACGGAGGGTCACTGGACGCAGAGGCAGAGGTGTTGGACACAGAGGCGGGGTCACTGGACACCGAGGCAGAGGTGTTGGACACAGACGGAGGGTCACTGGACACCGAGGCAGAGGTGTTGGACACAGAGGCGGGGGCACTGGACACCGAGGCAGAGGTGTTGGACACAGACGGAGGGTCACTGGACGCAGAGGCAGAGGTGTTGGACACAGACGGAGGGTCACTGGACGCAGAGGCAGAGGTGTTGGACACAGACGGAGGGTCACTGGACGCAGAGGCAGAGGTGTTGGACACAGACGGAGGGTCACTGGACGCAGAGGCAGAGGTGTTAGACACAGAGGCAGAGGTGTTCCCTGTAGAGGGTTAAGAAAAAAGAACAGTATTTAACTTATTTATACTGCTGCTTACCTATACAGCCTATTTGCCTATAATGCTCTAGCTCAGGGTGCACAATCATGTTCCTGGAGGTCTTCAATACTGGTCAAAAATGGAGACATTAATGTTTTAATGTTTTTGTAAAAAAGTCTCTTCTCTGTTCATCAAGCCTGCAGTATTTGACCCAAAAAAAGACAAAAACTGTAATATTGTGAAATAGTATTACAATTAAAACAAAAATAATGGCTTTCCATTTTAATATTCTATACCATACAATTTATATCTTTGATGCAAAACTGAACTTTCAGCATCATTATTCCAGTATCAGTCTCACATGATCCTTTCCTCAGAAATCATTGTAATATGTTGATTTAGTATCAATGTTGGAAACAGGTTATAAAAAATATTAAGCAGCACAACTGTGATACTTTTCAGGATTCGTTGATGAATAAAATGTTTAAAAAGAAAAGCATTTATTTAAAATAGAAATCTTTTGTAACAATATACACTTTTTTTCTCTTAAAAAAAGGAAATAATGAAATTAATACTTTTTTCAGCAAGGACATGTTAAATTGATAAAGTGACAGTACAGACATATATTGTTAGAAAGGATTTCTATTTTGAATAAATAAACTTTTTATGCTAATCCTGAAAACAATATCACAGGTTAAAAAAAAAACAAAAAAAACAAAACAAAATATTAATCAGTACAACTGTTTCCAACATTGATAGTAAATCATCATATTAGAATGATTTCTGAAGGATCATGTGACACTGAAGACTGGAGTAATGATACTGAAAATTCAGCTTTGATCACAGGAATAAATTATATTTTAAAGTGGTAACACTTTACGATAAGGTTCATTAGTTAAACATTAGTTCATTTATTAACTAACATGAACTAACCATGAGCAATACATTTGTTACTGTATTTACTAATCTTCGTTAATGTTAGTTAATGAAAATACAGTTGTTCATTGTTTGTTCATGTTAGTTCACAGTACATAACTAATGTTAACAAATTCAACTCTTGATTTTAATAGTGTATTAGTAAATGTTGAAATTAAAATTAACAAAGATTAATAAATGCTGTATAAGTGCAGTTCATTATTAGTTTATGTTAACTAATTAACCTTATTGTAAAGTGTTTCCTTTAATGTATATTAATATGAAAAAACATTTTAAATTGTAATAGATTTTCACAATATGACTATTTTTTCTGTATTTTTGATTAAATAAATCCAGGCATGATGAGCATAAGAGACTTCTTTCAAAAACATTCTAAATAATAATGTGTCCAAACTTTTTGAACAGTAAAGTTCAGCTCCATTTCTGACCAAACTAACACTAATTAAATATACAGACCATACAGCAATCAAGACATGTTAAAATACGTGCACAAGAAAACCTGTCTGGAGTTTTATGTTAACACGTCTGATGACTGTGAGCTGCATTACACGCAAGACTGAAATGGTGGCTAACAAAGAAATTTCTAACATTAAGTTTGATCATGGCTTGTCTTGAAAAATGAAGACAATTTGATTGATGTCATAGGGGAAGTCACACTGCAGGATCGTGTGCCAAATCTTCTGACACTGCTAGAATTCTGTCTGAGGTCAAATCTGATTGCAATGTCCTGTCAGTGAACGTCAAACTAACAAGATTACATATTTTAGCCTAGGATCAGAGGAATCTTTTAGTATTTCTTAAATTTGTCCAAGGTGGCCAAATTGTGGTCAAAATTGTACAGTGTAAACCTGGTTTAAGATCTTCAGGAGCACTTGATAATTAAATACAGCTGTGTTGGATAAGGATTGGGTCTAAACTCTGCAGTTAGATAGATCTCCAGGATTGGGCACACCTGCACCAGATCCTTTGTATTTAACCAACGCTATACATCACGCTCTTAGGTCATACATCTTTTGATAGAACATAGAATAGAACTAAAGAAGGTAGAGCATTTTCACAATTGCTTCCTCAACTCTAGAATAGTCTTCCTGATAATGTGACTCTAGATTACACACATCATATAAATTACCATTCACTCACTGCATCTATACAAACAGTGGTATCTGATGAAAAAGTATGAAATATACCTGATCGTCTTCTGCCTGAAATGCAATGAACTGCAGCTACGTTAATTCTTTTTAATTTGTTTTCCTGATTTTGCCTCGGGATAGCCATCCTGAGGAAACTACAGATTGTGCTAGTTCCAGTCTTTCCAAAGATTTCAGATGACTCCAAATTTGGATTGTAATTCAAAACTGTCAAATATGTTTCTTATATTTTAGTCATTATGAGCAGAAACTGCTTACATTAAGAACAATTCCAGTGAGTCAGCTTAATACATGATATTAACTAACCACATAACATGTTTTATATTATAGCTATATTAATTCCTGCTATATGGATATTATTTTGACAAAAAAGGGTTAAAAAGATATATTCAACCATCTAAAGAGGAGGTACTATCAAAAAACAAAAGTTAATCTTAATTGAAGAAAAGGTGCAACACTCAAGAAAAAAAAAAACAAAAAAAACATTAGAACTTTATTCACTTCCAGGCCAGTAGTTGGAGATGTCACTTTGTCAAGAAACACGCAATACAAATGTGAACACGTAATACGCATTACCATGATGTCACCATTTTCACAAATTCACATTTTTGTTGTTTATGTGGTGACTGTAAAGGCATTGTTTTCAAAAACTTGCACTTTAAATCCTATTTTCAAAAGCTTGTTTTCATGCCCCAAAATGTTGTTGTTGTGTAAATGAATGGACAAAATGCAAAATGCATAAAATGTTTCCATTTTCAGTTTGTTGTGTAAACAGCCCCTCAGTTTAAAACAAGCAATGTTTTAGCCACTGTCAAGGCCTTCATAAGACATCAAAAACAACTTCATCACACACTGCTTTAAACATTCTTACAATCAGCAACAGGTGTACTCTACTAACTGTGGGAGTGGCTTCTTTTACAAGATCAAAAGGGATAAAGAGAAATTTCAATAAAACATACCATAGCCTATTACCTAAATAGGCTCTTTGGGAAACAACGAATCTAAAGTAAAAATCCCAAAAGTTTCCTTGGACCTATGATTCACATCAATATCTCGTCCCTGGCCTAATACATGAACTTGTTCAATGTGAATGCTATCTGAAATATTGTGCTACAGGGTGACTAACATCCTCATGTCTTATGGCACTACAATGTTCGCATATACAAGTTCTCTAGATGTTTTTCAAACATACATCAATGCCCACATGAGAAATATATAGCATACATGACATTGCATAAATTACAGGTGATGATACTTTTTATGAATACATTTATTTTTGCCTGTTCTAGGGGTGAAAAATATTTCAGCATCCCAGTGTATAGACATTGGGTACCATGTCCAGACTTTCAGTAATGGTCTGTACTTAATGACTGTCCAGACTTGGTGACATGGACATCCAAAATATCTAAAGGTGATTGTGAGAAGGTGTAAAGCATTGTGTGATATAGTTGTTCTTGACAAAGTCCTTATGCTCTTGACAATGGCTAAAATGTTACTAAATTTAAACTTTTTTTCTCTTCTAGGGCGAGTGTTGCAACTTTTCTTCAATTGACATTATTTTGACACTCATCTACAGCTGATAATAGTCCTTCCTAACTATAATATAATAATAATAATAATAATAATAATTTTAGAGTAAGTTATGATTTATATATATTGATGAATACTAATGAAACACTAACAGTAGTTATGCCACTACATGCACTCTAAAAAAACATATATTTAGTGTGACATCATAACAATCTTTTGGAGATAAGAGTAAATGAGTAGGTATTACAATGAGAAGTTTTTCAAATTGTGAATGCAAATGTACAAATAAATACCTCTTGTAACAGCCTCATAAAGCCTCTGCATAACTGGAACTGAGGGATGGCTCTGAATGTATGAGCTTTTAACTAAGACTTTTGTAGAGCGGTGCTGGCCTTTCTGTGTTGTAATGAAAAGCATTGGTGAGACACCTAGTAATTCCAACTTATGGAGCTGAGAAGAGAGAACAAAATGTTTTAAACAAGAGTATACATCAAAGTTAAGAAACTTACTTTAGTGCTAATAGGCTTTTTGTGTCATTTTTTTTTTTTTTATAATTTCATATATTAAAAAAAAACTTACAATCAAGTCAACAGAATTCATGATTTTGCAAATATTTCCATCTTTTTTTAATTTGGCTGCCCACTGGTGATCAAATTTAAGTTTTTGGTGTTCCAGACTTTTCTTTTGTTTAACTGTTATTCCACAGTGTTTACATGATTTGGATGGCACTTCCGATCTGTTTATAGCAAACAGTACACTGCTGTGATGTGGCTCCAGGTGCCATGTTTTTGTGTGTGAGAAAATTATGTAACGTCCCTAAAATGTCCCTAAAAATCTATAATTAATGTAGGCCTAAGTAAAAAGCGTGCATGGGGTGGGAATAAAAGGTGACAGCATTAATGTGTGTGTGTGTGTGTGTGCAAGTGTGAGTTTGAGTGAGTGAAAGAGTGTGAGTGTGTGTGTGAGAGAGAAAGTGAGTGAGTCAGAGAGAGAGAGAGAGAAAGTGAGTGAGTCAGAGAGAGAGAGTGTCAAAGAGAGAGAGAGAGAGAGTGAGTGAGTCAGAGAGATTACCGTGGTTACGATGGCAGTTGGCAGCAAAAATATCAGCTCCTGATATCAGCATAATTTTGCCAGAGAATGTATGATTTTTATGACTCAAACTGTAATTAATTAATTGGATACTTAATTGTGAACAATAGAGGCAGAAGATTTTAAAGGTAAGACCTCTAAAAAGATTTATTTTTCTGTCATCACCTAAAACTGGATATAAACTCAACATATCAAGCTAACTGCTAGCCAAGCTAACATTCCGTGGCAGTTAATTCAGTTGAGAACAACATGGGCCTACCTAAAGCAGAGGCATTTTTCAAAAATGAAGAGGAGTTGGAGGTAATATATCCAACAGAAGTTAAATCTGCCAAAGATAAGAAAAAGATGAAAGAAATTATCCTGAGAGAGAATCCAGAGATACTGCTGTCTGACTACACTGGACCAGAAGACAACAGAGTCCGGTGTAACCTGCTCTTCTTCACTGAACACCCATCAGTCTGGCACACCATCCTCTGCTCTGCCATGACATGCAGAAGAAAAGGAGGCATCAGCAAAGGCAGACAACTCACTCTAGAAGGAGAAAATGACACAAAGCTGACTGTGAACCTTTATCATAATGGTACAGTCATGGCCCAGGGACCAGAAACCAGCCTTAATGAATTCCAGAGGAACTTTAAAAACCTTAAACTGGAAGTTCAGAAGATTAAGAAAGATCCTGAAGTAAAGAGAAACACAGAGGATGGACTCTGCAACACAATAGGTACCAACATAAACCCCAGTTCAAGAACTCCTATAACAGACAGACACATCAGCACTCCTGCATCTCCCAAGATAAAGGCCTTGAAAGACAACATCGCTGAGCTGGAGCAGGACTTCTTCCTGTTTAAAGAGGAAACTACCAACAACCTCCACCAGCTCCTGAACCTGAACAGCCACCACAGCATTCAACAACTTCAACAGCTCTGCTGCGCTGTCAGACAACTGGAGGAGGACAATCAAGAGCTGCGCCAGGAGCTGAGGAGGGTGAGAGAGGAACTGGTTATAAGAGAACAACACAGCCACACTCTGGAGAGACTGCTGGAGGAGACCAGGAACCAGCTACACACAAAACAACATCAGCAGTGTGTCAGCACACAAACACACAGCACCTCCTCTCCTGAAAGAGTCCCAAACTCAACTCAACATCAGAAGAGAGTCAGCACACAACCTCAGAGCTCCTTCACTCCTGCAACTTGTCAGTCTCCTCAAGCCCCTCAGAGCCTCAAGAGGAAAGAGAACAGCAACACCACACAGAGTCACCCACCACGAACAACAACAACAACATCACCCATGAGCACCAGCAGAGAACAGAAGAGTAAAGACAACATCGTCATCCTCTGTGACTCCAACGGCCACCATCTTGACCCCAGACGACTGTTTCCGGGGAGATCTGTGAAAAAGTTCTGGTGTCCCACCTCACACTCTGCTCTGAGACTGCTGCAAGAGGGTGTTCTGGGTGTACCGTCACACATCATTCTTCACACCGGAACAAACGACCTCAGTGCTAGAAGGGTGGACGTCACTAAAGCCCTGTCCAACGTGGTGAAAACAGCCAGCAGGATCTACCCCAGAGCCAAGGTCATCATCTCAACCCTTCTACCTCGCAGAGACGTGCCACACAGGATCATCAGCACAATCAATGCGGAGATAGCTAGAGTCTGCGCTCCAATGCCGAATGTCCACATAGCCGACCATCAGCGCATCACCCACAAGCATCTGTACGACCACATCCACATCCATCAAGAGGGCATGAGACTGTTTGCAAAAACCATCAAGGAGTCAGCCCTGAAAAGCCCCCAGAAAACACATCCTGACCGCGAAGAGGGGGTCAGTCAGACAGACAGCTACGCCGCTGTAGTGGCCGGACGAGGTAGAACAGACACCAGTGACCTGGTCCAGATAAAACACATGCTAAAAATGATATGTGACAACCTGTTAGCTTAAGGAATCACAGTATGTCTGTAGTCAAGTATGATCATTATTTCTTAATGATTTCATTATTTCTTTTTATTAGTTTATTTTTAAATGTAACATTTGTAAAATTAATTCACTCACTATATTTCTATATACCTTTTATATTACTTTTTTAATTGATTAATCTATATTTTAAAACATGATTTGGTCATAAATTCATACATTGTTCCGGTAAATACAATATTTTTCAATGTCATCGTTTAAAATAACATGTTATAATATTCAAGGGATGTTCTCTTCAGCTTTTGGAGAGAAAATGACTAACCCTGATTTTGTCAATACTGTATATAGTTCAGATATAATTATTTTACTTGAGACATGGAGTCGTTTAGACTCCAAAACCCGCACTCCTTTAAACTACAGAGAGCTACGAATACCCTCAATCAAAAAGCCTAATGTTAAAAATGGAAGAGATTCAGGAGGAATCATAGTTTGGTTCAAAGACCATCTGTGGCATTATATTCAACCTGTGAAAAAAGGGAAAACACATATTTGGATAAAACTTAAAAAAGAGCTTTTGTGTTTAGACGAGGACCTGTACCTGTGTGCCACATATATCCCCCCATATGAGTCACCTTATTATAATGATGACATCTTCTCAACCCTACAGTCAGAGATCATTTACTTTCAGTCTCTAGGATCAGTCCTGTTAATGGGGGATCTGAATGCTAGAACGGGGAAGGAAGTGGACTACATCAGCTCTGATGGAGACAAATATATAAACGGTCCACTTAATCATCAACAAAAACGATATACTAAAACACGTCAGAATTATGACAACACAATAAACAGACATGGAAAACAAGTCCTGCAACTCTGCAAAAGCCTGGGTCTTTATATAGTTAACGGCAGAACAAAGGGTGATTCTCTGGGTCGATTTACCTACTGCTCACATTTAGGCAGCAGCACGGTAGATTACACCATCACAGATATAGACCAAAATAAAATCAATTATTTCACAGTGATGCCACAGCTACCGTTATTAGACCACAGTCACACGGTCCTCAGTCTGAACAGGTCAGTGAATCTTCTGCCATCTTCAGATCAGAAGGTTAAACTGTATCCACTCCCCCCCAAATTTATATGGAGTAAAGACAGTCCTGTCCAGTATGAAGCTGCGCTCCAAAGCACTAATGTTCAGAACATGATAGACTCATTTCTATTGACTTCTTTTAGTGAAGAGAAGACGACAACCAATTTAGCAACTGAACAGTTAACAAAAATCTTCTCTACAGTGGCCAAAAAAGCCCTGAGAAAAAGAAAGAATTATAGAAGCAAAAAAGAAATGGCTAATGCTGGTTGGTTTGATAAAGAATGCCAAAAAGTAAGAAAAGAATTACGTTCATTATCAAACAAAAAACACAGAGACCCAGCAAACCAACAAATACGAGCCACATATCAAGAAACCCTTAAAATGTATAAGTCATTATTAATACAGAAAAAAGCTGATCACACGAAAATAAAACTAAACAAGATTGAGGAGGCAGTAGATCAAAATTGTTTTTGGGAATTATGGAACAATTTAGACAAATCCAAAAAAGCCAAACACCTTCCCATCTATGACCCTAAAATCTGGACCGAACATTTTGGAAATCTTTATTCACCAAACCAACCAACCCTTAGCCAAAAACATCTGACCTCCCAACTACATAACCTGGAACGCACTATAAAAGACCAGCTAAATAATTTAGACCAGCCCATAGCATTAAATGAACTGACAGACAAGATGAAATCCCTAAAAAACAAAAAATCCTGTGGCGTGGATGGAATATCTAATGAGATGCTGAAACACAACAGCCCCAAACTGAAAGATGCCATTCTAAAATTGTTCAACCTGTTATTAAAATCAGGAAAATTTCCTGAAATATGGAAAGAAAATTTGATAACTCCAATTTTTAAACAAGGTGAGAAGTACGACCCAAATAATTACAGAGGCATCACAGTGAGCAGTAACCTCGGAAAACTATTCTGTTCCATTATTAATGACAGATTAGTTCAGTTCATTCAAGAACACAAAATTTTAAAGAATTGTCAAATTGGATTTATGCCCAATCAGAGAACATCAAATCACATTTACACACTTCACACACTAATTCAAAAATATGTTCATCAAAAAAAACAAGGAAAAATATTCGGCTGCTTCATTGATTTTAAAAAAGCCTTTGATTCTGTATGGCATGATGGGCTTTTTCTAAAACTTATCCAAAGTGGAATAGGAGGAAGGACATATGATATCATAAAGGACATTTACAACGGGAACAAATGCTGTGTCAAGATCAATGACAAACAAACTGATTATTTCAGTCAAAATAAAGGGGTCCGTCAAGGCTGCAGCCTCAGCCCGACTCTCTTTAATATATATATCAATGAGTTGGCATCAGCACTTGAGAAGTCCTCCTGTCCTGGTCTGACCCTCGAGGGCAGAGAAATCAAATGCCTCCTGTACGCCGACGACCTTCTGCTGCTGTCACCTCATGAAGAAGGACTGCATGAAAGCCTCTCAATTCTAGAGCAGTACAGTAGCGACTGGGCCTTACCAATTAACATGGACAAATCCAAAATCATGATCTTCCAAAAAAAACCTCGCCTTACTGACAAAAAATATAATTTTACAATCGGGGGAACACTTCTCAATCATGTCACATATTATAATTATTTGGGTCTCACAATCTCAGCTTCTGGACAATTTGAAATGGCAATGAAAGATCTGACCGATAAGGCACGCAGGGCTTATTACAATATAAGAAAATCATTGTTCAAATTCAACCCACCCATAAAACTGTGGATGAAAATTTTTGATGCCATCATCAAGCCCATTCTTTTGTACGGCTGTGAAATCTGGGGCCCCAAATTTAAATTAAACTATGAATCGTGGGACAAAAATCCTATTGAAATTTTCCACCTCGAATTCTGCAAAAATATCCTGGGTCTCCACAGAAATGCCCCTAGTCTGGGTTGCAGGGCAGAACTGGGCAGATTCCCTCTCTTATCTGAAATCCAGAAGAGAGCAGCGAAGTTCTGGTTTCATCTGTCAGACTCACAGGCAGATGCCTACCATCACTGTGCTCTTTCATACAGGGCAGGACACCCAGAGAATGACCCCTTGCACTATTTAGTAGAAACACACCAACTAAATTCAAAAATTCAATTCAAACTCTCAAAAATTAAAGAAATAGGTCAAAGAACCCAGGAAAAATACACCCATGATTGGCAGATCAAAGCAGCACAAATAAACAAATTAAAATACTTTCACAAAATAAAGACAGAGTATCAATTGGCACCTTACTTAATAAAAATTAAAGAATATCGTCAGAGAAAGCTCCTGGCGAAGTATCGTCTGAGCGACCACAGCCTGTACATAGAGACGGGCCGACACAAACAGAGCTGGAGAGCCAGAGAACTCAGACTCTGTTCAAACTGCTCCGATGGAGTCGTGGAAGATGAACTACATTTCCTTACACAGTGCAGCAAATATAATAATATTAGAGAAACATATTTCACCCAAATTGGTCAAATTCTACCTGAATTCCAACAAGCAAGCCACATTGAGAAACTTTGTTATATTTTAGGAAAGAAAGAGAAGTGTGTTCACCTGGCAGCAGAGTATGTGTCCTCCTGTCATATTATGAGGGACAAAGAATAAACCCTCTCCTTTCATTTTTTTTCTTTCTTTTTCTTTTCAATCTCATTACTGCTCTCTGTATTTATTTACCATGTTTTTTGTTTTTTTTTGTTTGTTTTTTTTAACCACTTGTTAAATTATATGATAACATATACAATATAGCCATGCATGTATATATATTTATTTTTTCTCTTCTTCCTTTTATTTTATTTAATTATCAGTCTATACCTGTATAACCTATTACATGTTTATTGCTTTGGCAACATTGTATCATAACACAGTCATGCCAATAAAGCCCAATTGAATTGAATTGAATTGAATTGAGAGAGAGAGAGAGAGAGAGAGAGAGAGCTTTTGAAAGAGATGGCTCTTAAAAGAGCCGTTGGGTTGATATGTCGAAGGAAGTCTATATGAAGGAGTAGTGTAGGATCTGAAGTAACTGCAAGGTAGAAAAAGAAATGCTGAATTACAATTTGTGCATAGTAAATAAAAGGAATTAACAGCATAAATAACAAGGACTATATATAAATAAATGCTTGTGCTTTAGCTACAGATTAACACAGTAGAATAACAGTAACTATAGTAAAAGCATAGTAAGCATTGCCGTATTGAGCTATAATTCCACCAATATGAACATAATAAACTGATCGAAGCTAGCTAACGCTAACGAGTTTAATCACCCTAGCTAGCCATATATGTTCAACTTTTTGGAACAAAACATGGTAAGAGATGGCAGATTAAATCCAGCGAGCATTATGGAGCCGATTTGATTCATAAATAACATATAATGGACTTATATAGAACATTATAAAAGGACATTAGGACAGCATATGACAGACTACTTACCGAGATGTGGCACGTGTAACTGCTGTTTAATATCGCGATGCTTTCCAATCGAGAGTTATTCAACGCGAACAAGAAATCGTACTATACAGTACGATTTAACCACGTAATTAAATCGTGCGAATTAGTACGAATTCGCCTTGACGAGGTTGTTTTAAATGCAAGGAACAAATCGTACGAATTCGTACGAATTAGTACGAATTCGCCGTGAGATAGGGTTGGCTCTTACAGTCAACATGAACTATAGCCATTTCACATGCAACATGTGCTGCTTACCTTTGGATGAATTCCAGGGAGAGTGCCATCTCTTTTGGGTATTTGATGTTTAAAACATAAAACAAAGAGAAAGTGTAGCTCAGGGCCACGAAGGGGGAGGTGATATCACATATGTGATCATTGACAATTTCGTGATCCACAGCAATCTTGAATCGTCCATCACCTTAAACAGCATACAGGTAGGCCTATTACAAAAAAAGATAAGATAAGATAGATATATATATATATATATATATATATATATATATATATATATATATATATATATATATATATATATATACATAACATATGCTGTGACATGGCCCTCCTTGAATGAGCGCACACACACACAAATCTCCTCACAGCCAGCGCGAGTTCTCTTTTGCGTCTTAAGGATGAATGTTTAAATGAGTTTAAACACAGATAACAACGTGAGATGTTCAGGTATCACTTGCACTCGCACGGCATCAACACCCGGGTGATGGCGGGGTAAATGACTGGTCATAAAGCTTTCGGCACATCATTGAACATTTGTTTACAACGAGTAACTGTTTGGTTCATGTTCTTGATCATCGCTGTTGTAATTTGTTGGGAAACTAGAATGCACATACATCGACTGAAACATACATTAGACCAGTGTTAATTTCGTTAACGAAAACTATGACGAAAAATGTTTGTTGACGACCTATTTTTTCCATGACTAGGACGAGACGATGAGAGACGACATTAATTTCATTTAACGATAAGGTGACTAAAAACTAAACACTAAACACTTGACCAAAGTCACTCTTTTGAAATCACTTTTTGTTTTTGTCGAATAAAGGAGACAAAACATTACACTCTCTTTACGAGCGGTCATGCTTACAATTTCCAGAATTTAAACCCCCAATCAGAGCTTTTCTGTTAAAAGAACACGTTTTACTTAATATTTGCTATCTGGCAACCACAAGCCCTCTCTACACTGAGGAAGAAGCGCGGATGATCTGAAAACACAATTAACCTAAAGTTCAGCACTCTTCATTTGAGATTTTCTACTTTAATTAAAGTGTCGGTAACACTTTAGAATAACTCACGCTATGAAGCATTAGTTAAGCATTAGTAAATAGTCAATTCATCATTTATAAAACATTAATAGACATTAGTAAGCCATTTATAAATACAGCTATAAATGCTTTGTTCTTGATTTATACGCATATCTATAATGAGTTTAATAATTGTATTTTCATACTTTATTAATGATCAATTTATTAATGATCATTTATTAATGAATAAATGATCAATGAAATAAATGAAATTTATTAATGAATATTTATTAATGATCATTTCTAAATTATGTATTACATTATTCACAAACCAGTTATTTAGGAGTTGTCAGTGGTTCATAAGATCATTTAGGAAGTGTAAATAAATGATTAATAAAATATTTAAATGTACATTTATGCATCTTATTATTTAGACATATAGTATTAGTTACTTAGTGTGTTAATAAATGCTTTATTAACATATCCATAGTGTCAAAACTACCTCGGTACTAACTTTAAAACATTAGAGAACAGCAGTGCAGAACATCACTGAACCTTTAAATCTCATTTATAAAAGCTTTACAAAGCATAAACAGTCCTCACTTTAGATGAGCTCACAAAAATAGTTAACTGACCACTTCTAAATGTTTTATAATTACCTGAATTAATCATGAATTGCAGTAGGAATATGTGTTAATAAAACATTTACTTACACACTAAGTAACTATTACTATGTGTCTAAATAATAAGATGTATAAATGAATGTTTAAATAGTTTATTAATCATTTGCTTACACTTACAAAATGAACTACTGACAACTCCCAAATAACTGGTTTGTAAATAATGTAATACTTAATTTAGAAATGATAAATTGATTATTAATAAAGTATGAAAATACAATTATTAAACACATTATAGATATGCTTATAAATCAAGAATAAAGCAATTATAGCTGTATTTATAAACCACTTACTAATGTCTATTAATGCTTTATAAGTGATGAATTAACTATTAACTAATGCTTAATTAATGCTTCATAGTGTGCAGTTATTATAAAGTGTTACCAAAGTGTCTATATTGTGCTGCTTGTTTACTGACTAAATCTGGGACCAAAGTGCAGGCTGATATCCAGCAGCGGTTCTCAAACTGACGTACAGCAGGGGTTCCCAAACTGGGGTACGCGAACAAACAGGAAAAGTGCCGTTCATTTTATTCTACTCCACCTTAAAATAACATGAAAACTGAACATGTATTTCTGGCAGGTAAAATGTTGTATATACACGACATTCAATCAAATTACCTCATCTTTCGCAGTCAGCATCGCGCTACATTAGTGCTGTTCTTGACAATATAACATTACCTTTGTGAAAGTGGGGATTTAGCACTTAATAGCATGAAGAACAAATATAGACACAGACTGCATGTAGATTTAAGATTAAAACTCTCTTCGATACAAAAACATACCCTTCTGCGAGTTACTGTTTTTAATGTTGTTGATCATATTATACCAGCAAGAATATTGCCCAAATATAATATTTAATTTCCCGAATATTTATTTTGTTCAGTTCAACAAACAAAATGGTAATATGTACATTTTAAACAGTATTGTCAGTATTTTTGCTCTATTTTGCAACAAAAGCCACAGCAGAACTACAGCACACAAGATGTGTTTCGTGAACGAATTTGTGGCTTTGAACGAATCGTCAATGATTCATTCATAAATACAGCCGCTTTGATTCTGAAAGAATTAATGATTCAGTGACTTACCGCCATCTACTGACCGTACATTTTTAATGTAATGTTTAAAAGCATCACTTCGTTTTTATCGTCGTGTTTATTGAATTCTTAAAAAAAATTATTAAAAGGCATTATTTATTTTACAAATGTATTTATAAAGGTAAAAAATCCACTGGAGAAATCGATTTAAGAACGCAAATATTGTCTCTTAATGGAAATGTGTAACTGCAGTCTAAGTGGAAAAGAGAGGGAACACAGAAGGATGTTAAATCCCTTGGGGATTATGACATTATAGAAAGTTTGAGAACCACTGAAAGAGGATATGTAGAATCGCACCAGCTGCTGCTGCTAAGAGTGCAATGTCAATACAGTTTGTTACCTTGATTAAAATTTTTCATAAGCTTAAATAAATTGATCTAAAGAAAAAAATTATGACTATTTTGTCTAAAGGGTAGGCTACATATAAAATAGCTATCAAGATTAATGTTGGTAACTGTAGTTTGACTAAAAGTAAGACTTGACAAAATGTGATACTAAAACTAGACTAAAATATGAAAGACTAAAATGACTAAAATGTGACTAAGACTAAGGAGCATTTTCGTCTTAAGCTAAGACTATAAAGGTGCGTCCCAATTCACGTACTTATGCACTATTCTATGACGTTTTTAAGTATAAATAGTGCGAGTAGTGCGTTCACACAGAAAATTCCAAAAAGAAAAAGTGCACTTTAAATACCCGGATGATGCACTAAATTAACGGAAAAAACGAAGTGTGGAATGTTGGACACTTCGTGCACTCAACTGCTGCAGCTTTAATTACGTAGTGGAGGGGAAGGGAGGATCGGACTCCGTTGTTAAATGACAAAATAACCTTATACAGTCCCACCCCTATACTCTGATGTAATTGAGCCCTATTACACTATTCCTTCACAAGTCCATTTTTCTTTTTATGTGTACTACTACAATATTACATTTCATACTTAAGATGGGACATGTATAGCTCCATCATTGTTTAAAGTAAAAAAAAAAAAAAAAAAAAAACTTACAGTTTATGATATTAGTTTTAATAAATTAAAAATTAAAAATCAAGAAAATTTCTCTGGCATTTCTTTCTTTTTGCTGTATCGGAAACGTACCAAACCACGACACTGTGTTGTATCAAACAAATTATGCGAACCGTTACACCACTGGCGTGGTTTTCAGTTTATGATATGTGTCGCTCTGTCTCTTTATCAAACGATGATTAAAGTTAGTTAATTAAAAACAGAATACAAACCCATGATAAGAATGCAGGGGGTGCTTGGGATGCTTCCTCCAGCAGCAGTTACGTCCTGTTGGCAAGGGGGGAGAAACAATGTAGTTCCCTTTCGATACTTCACTCGTACTGCGTATGGGGAAAGGTCTCCTTTTTCCCCGTTACTGAAGCCTTTTTCAATAACGCAGTGTAACTGCATCGTCATTGGTTCACTCATAGACAAGTTGTTGAACCAATGACGGCGCGGCATAGATGCGCGACCTATGGCGACAGAGCGCGCGAATATTCCCGCCGAAATGGGCGGGGTTTAGGGCTATATAAGCGGGCGTTTCGCCATAGGATTTCAGTTCTCTCTCCTTCAGCGACGACTTCACATCGCTCCTCGCTGATCTCCGGCTGAAGCCTTCGCTGCCTGGAAGAAGCTCGCCTGGAAAGAAGCTCTCGCCGCCGTCGAAGAGGCTCCCGCAGCGGACTGCTGAGCTCGCCGAGGAAGAAGCGCCGGCGCCCTCGTCGACTGCCGCCTCGAGCGCCGTCTCGAGCCGCCCGCTTCCCGCTTCCGGCAGCCTGCCAGCCCGTCTCCTGCTGCCATCTGGCGCGCCTAAAAGAGCGATTTTCCCGCGGTTTATTGCCGAGCTTTCCAACAGCGGTTTTCACTACTCTAGCGGCCCTCGCCGCTCTAAAAGAGCCCCTCAAACGCCGTTTTCACGGCGGCGGCGTTGTTACAAATGCCGCGCCACTCGTGTGGCACATGCAGAGCCCCTCTGCATGACAGCGACGGTCACGGTGAGTGCGTCGGCTGCCTGGGCAGACCCCATGCAGAGGCCGCGCTCACCGGGACCTCGTGTTCTCACTGTGAGAACATGAGTCTCGCCTCTCTGCGCTCGCGGATCGCCTTCTTCAGTGAAGGCGATCTCGCCGCTCGCGCCCTCCCGTCTTCTTCCTCCCGCGAGCCGGCTAGGAAGAGACGGCGGGGTAGAGCGGCCCAGTGCACGGAGTTGGATGACGTCACGCCGGCTTCCCCGCGTGCCTCACCCTCTCCCCCGAGAGAGCAGTCCCCCGTCCTGTTCTCCCGCCCTGAGCTGCGTCCCTCGGCAGATGCGAGCGACCTCATCTCTTTTGGCGGTTCTGAGGACGAGCCGCTTGATGACGTCATGTCTCTCGCGGCCTCTGAATCCAAAGGTTGGGCCGGTGATTCTGACCCCGCCCGCCTTCCTTCGCTGGAGCCCATTGACTGCAAGCCGGGTATGGATGCCGAGCTCTTCCGCATCCTTTCGAAAGCAGTAGAGGTTTTGGACCTTGAATGGGCTCCGCCAGAGGAGCCATCACGGAGCAGGCTCAATGAGTGGTTCCTGCCGGGTTCCCGCCAGGCCCCTTGTCAACGCACCGCACCGTTTTTCCCAGAGGTTCACAACGAGCTGACGAAGTCATGGCGCGCCCCGTATTCTGCCCGCCTATGTACTACACATTATTCAGCTCTCACCTCTGTGGATGGCTCTGAAGAGAAGGGTTACGAGCATTTACCGCCCCTGGACGAAGCGGTGGCGGCTCACCTCTGTCCCCCCACGACTGTGGGTTGGAAAACTAAGAGGGCCCTTCCATCCAAGCCCTGCAGGACCACTTCTGCCCTGGCTGGCAGAGCATATACGTCCGCGGGCCAGGCTGCCTCAGCGCTGCACGCCATGGCTATTCTCCAGGTGTTTCAAGCGAAGCTCCTCCGTTCTCTGGATGAGTCCGGCGTCGATGCACCTGCCTTCCGTGACCTCCGCAGCGCCACTGACTTAGCCCTGCGTGCCACAAAGGCCACAGCTCAGGCCATTGGACGATCCATGGCCAGCCTGGTCGTGCTTGAGCGCCATTTGTGGCTCAACCTGACCGAGATTAAGGAGATGGACAAGACGGCCTTTTTGGATGCCCCGGTCTCTCCTTCTGGTCTCTTCGGGCCAGCAGTAGAGGGCTTTACGGAGCGTTTTACTGCAGCACAAAAGTCGTCTCAGGCTATGCGACACTTCCTGCCTAAACGCCCTAGCTCCACGTCTGCTTCCAGCCGCCCCAAGTCTGTGCCGGCTCAGCAGAACAAAACTGCCCCCTCTACCTCTCAGGCAGCACCACCCAAGGAACAGCGCCATCGTAAGCGCTCCTCCTTCCCGAGGCAACGTCAGGGACCCCGGCCTAAGATTACGCTGGACCCGACGCCTCCTAAGCCCTCCTGATATTTCAGGAAGGAAGAGGATGGGGCAAGTCTCGCCACGGCCAGACCACCCCAAAAGCTCTTTCGTTCCACCCCCCCTCCGCCTCGTTCAGCTCCGGGCGTGGGAGATATGTTCAGTGTTGTACTAACTGGGCCCAGTGCTGCGTCCATGCAAAACGCTATTCTTATGGCGAACACTATGAATATTCAACCTTCTCTAATAAAGAGCGAAGTTCCTCTTCCACTCTCCCCGGTGCACGGGCCCCCGATTGGCGGCCCGTCACCCGATACCATTCAGCCCCTTGTCACGCGGGCCGAGGCCTGGCGGGCCATCCCCGGAGTGTCAAGCTGGGTTCTGGGAACCATAAGTCGAGGCTACTCGCTTCAGTTCGCCCGAAGGCCCCCGCGCTTCAGCGGGGTGCTTCAGACTTCAGTCAACACGGACGACGTTCATGTCCTCCGAGCCGAAGTCATGTCTCTTCTGAGGAAAGGAGCTATAGAAATAGTCTCCCCCTCAGAGAGCAATTCGGGGTTCTACAGCTGTTATTTTCTAGTTCCCAAAAAAGATGGCGGTCTCAGACCCATCTTAGATCTCAGGCTCTTGAACCTCTCCCTCATGAGACGGAAGTTCAAGATGCTAACGCTGAAGCAGATCCTCGCGCAGGTTTGCCCCGGGGACTGGTTCTGCTCGCTGGACCTGAAAGATGCATACTTTCACATCCAGATAGCCCCCCATCACAGGCGATTCTTGAGATTCGCGTTCGAGGGTGTGGCTTACCAATATATGGTCCTTCCATTCGGACTGTCCCTAGCTCCTCGCACTTTTACCAAGTGCATGAACGCGGCGCTTTCCCCACTGAGACAGATGGGAATCCGGGTTCTCAATTACCTCGACGACTGGCTCATCCTAGCCCAGTCACGAGCCGAGCTGGAGCATCACAGATCCGTGTTACTCAGCCACTTGGAGTGCCTGGGTCTCAGGGTCAACTTTGCCAAGAGCTCACTGCTCCCCAGCCAGCGTATAACGTTCCTGGGTGCAGTTTTCGACTCAGTCCGTATGACGGCTGTAGTATCTCCAGAGCGCGCTCTGGCCATTCAGCAGCTCGCGGCATCGGTCAGGAACAGAGCCTATTTCCCTCTGAAGTTTTTCCAGAGGATGCTAGGGCTGATGGCTTCCGCCTCCCCGGTTCTGCAGCTCGGCCTTCTTCGGATGCGGCCTCTGCAGTACTGGTTGAAGTTCCGGGTCCCTCCTCACGCCTGGCGGCACGGCCGCCTGCGTCTCAGGGTCAATCAGGCCTGTTTGGCAGCTCTGAAACCCTGGATGAACCCTGTATGGTTCAGCCAAGGGGTACCCCTACAGGCGGTGTCCAGAAGGACGGTGCTCTCAACGGATGCGTCCAACACAGGATGGGGCGCTCTTTGCGAGGGCAGACCGGCCTTCGGCTCGTGGTCTCACGAGGAATGCCATCTGCACATCAACTGCCTCGAGATGTTGGCAGTGATTCGAGCCCTTCATGCGTTCCAGGCACACCTGACAGGGCGCCACGTCTTAGTCCAGTCGGACAGCATGACAGTGGTGTCATACATAAATCACCAGGGCGGTCTTTCGTCCAGCCGCTTATGCGCTCTGGCGAAGCGTCTTCTGGAATGGGAATCACCGAGGTTTCAGTCGCTCAGGGCGACTCACATACCCGGGAGAACAAACTTGGGAGCAGACATGCTATCTCGGAGCAATGTCCCCTCAGACAAGTGGATACTCCACCGCCAGACGGTTCTCATGATCTGGGAGTTCTTCGGAAAGGCAGAGGTAGACCTCTTCGCTTCAGAAGGCAACTCTCACTGCCCAATTTATTTCTATGTCTGGCCCAGCACCCTCCTTTACGCTTTTCCCCCGATCGTTCTGATCCCACAGGTCATCAGACGAATCAGGGAAGACAAGCACAGAGTCCTCCTGGTGGCCCCGCTCTGGAGGAGCCAAGTTTGGTCCTCAGAGCTGTTCAGGCATTCCACAAAAGCTCCGTGGCCGATCCCCCTGAGACGGGACCTCCTCTCTCAGGCGAACAGGACGATTTGGCATCCCCAGCCAGAACTCTGGGCTCTGCACCTCTGGTCCCTCGATGGGAGCCTGCTAACCTCCCCGGGGACGTGCTGAATACCATTTCTCAGGCAAGAGCTCCGTCCACGAGACGCCGCTACGCCCAGAAATGGTCGGTCTTTGTTGACTGGTGTTCTACACGCAACATAGACCCAGTGGAGTGTGACGTATCTCCGATACTGTCTTTTCTCCAGGAGCGTTTGAATCTGGGTCGCACCCCTTCAACGCTCAAAGTTTACGTAGCAGCCATTGCAGCGTTTCACGCTCCTATCACTGGCCAGTCAGTGGGACGAAACAACCTCGTGGTGCGTTTCTTGAGAGGTTCTAGGCGATTAAATCCTCCTCGTCCTCTCACTGTTCCCACCTGGGACCTCTCTTTGGTCCTCAGAGCTCTTAAAGGGCCTCCCTTTGAGCCACTGCGTTCAGCTGACCTTGAAACCTAGGCATGGCTATGTCCCTAAGGTGCTCTCGACTCCATTCAGAGCACAGGTTATTTCCCTCTCAGCGCTTCCTCCCTCGTCGGACGAGCAAGAGTTGGAACTACTCTGCCCTGTCAGGGCATTAAGGACCTACGTTGATCGATCACAGCCTTTTCGGCAATCTGATCAGCTCTTTATCTGCTTTGGTGGCCGCACCAAAGGGTCTTCGGTCTCAAAGCAACGTCTTTCACGTTGGATAGTCGATGCTATTGCTCTTTGTTACTCCTCTATGGGCCTCGACTGCCCCATAGGAGTTAGAGCTCACTCTACTAGAGGAATGGCTTCCTCTTGGGCCTGGTCTAGTGGAGTTTCGATTAAAGACATCTGTGAGGCGGCCAGCTGGTCCTCGCCGTCCACTTTTGTCAGATTTTATCATTTGGACGTCCCGACCTTACAAGCTCGGGTCCTCTCGGTATGATCCAGCGGCCTCTATCGAGCTCCGCTTCATGCCACTCTGGGAGTTAACACTCTGAGGTCTGAAAATGCGCCGGCGCGTTTTGCAGGGTTTTTTTCACATTGCAGCAAAACAGACTTAAAATACTCCGTCATTTTTTGTCATAGAGACATAAGTAATATATCAATTGAAACTATAGAATATCTTCTTTTATTTGTATACACTCAGAGTAAAAACACAATGTTGTGCTTTTTGTAAAATAAAGAAAACTAACATGATGCGTGATTTCTCCTCTCCCTCTGAACGAAGTCCAATCTGATAGTTCTCAGAAAATGAACTGTAACTTAGTGAATACTAATCACAGAAAAGTTAAACTTATGTCTAAAAAAACGTTAAGATGTCAGGTTTTAAATCATTTAAGTCAAATCGAAAACAAACCTTCTGTGTTTATGTAATCTGTATGAAAAGAGAGCCATGTCAGAAGTCCGTGATTCAGCTCATTATCTGCTAATGCGGCCACGCCCACAGAGCCAGCGCTATTCAGACACAAATTCAGAGGCAATACATACATTCATCGTCTCAATCGTGTATTTATTGTCTTGAAAAGTGTTTATCTGGATGTAAAAGTCATGGTTAGGGAGCTCTAGAAGACATGCAGTTAGTTCCTGTTTTCTTTTCTTCTACAGATGAATTTTAGATGAGTTTTTGTTTCTTTAGCGCCCTCCGGCTGCAGTATGAATTGGAAACTCCATTCATGGAATAGCCTCTTCTTCTTTTAGATGAATTTGTGGACTAAAAATGCACAGAGAGCGCCCTCCGACTTCAAGGATGAATTGAAAACACCAGCGCTCATAGTAATGACAATGAATATTAAATAAATATAACTTCTCTGTATAGAAAATTGACATAAGCATATGAGAATCCAATATTTCTCCAAATGTGCATGCTTTTAAACTAAAAGCCTATATTCAGACTCTTTGCATCACAGAAATACATTATATTTTAAAGTATAATATAAAACCATTACTTTATATTGTAATAATATTTTTCTGTATGTTTCATATATCATGATGAGCTTGAGACATCACAGAAGGTTTTTTTCACAGCCTACCTGACTGAAATGCCTCATTAATATGCAAGTCATTTCAGCTCATTACTATCCAATTCTTTTGTCTTCTCAGGTGAGAATGGCCCATTTTTCAGTGGTGATTCACGCCTCCATGCATACTGTGTTTCTTGGCAAAAAGTGTCTTACAAAAACTAAATCAATATATTGTTTTATATGAAGGAGTAGGCAGCATAATTTTTACATAATTTTGAAGCAAAAACTCTAGTCTACAACCTCCAATACCCAAAAGTCTTGTGAACACAGATTTAATATACTTATTTTGGCCTTATTTCAGTGACTTAAGTTTTTTGTTTTCTCAGTAACCACGCATAAACATTATTCCTTCAAAAACACAAACATGTACATACATGTTCCTCACATATTATGGTAGCCTAGTTTGTGCTGAATACAGTGTAATGACACTTTTGTCATTTATATGTTTATGTACAACTGAAAAAAGCACAAATGTCAGAGCATGTCAAAACTTCTCCAGGCCCCAAATCAGCCTCAGACTCCAGAGGGTTAACTCCCTTTTTGTAGTGTAACGAGGGTTCGACGGCTCCGGCCTTCTCATTGTCCTTTGGTTCCCTCACGGTGCCCAAGACAAGTCCAGTCGTTCCCTGCCGTGGCACGGCGCGGTTGAATTCGTTCCCCATACGCAGTACGAGTGAAGTATCGAAAGGGAACGTACTCGGTTACTAACGTAACCTCGGTTCCCTGAGATACGGAACGAGTACTGCGTTACATGCCGTGCCACGAGGCTGCGGCTTCAGTGTCGTCGCTTCAGTCGAATGACCTGAAATCCTATGGCGAAACGCCCGCTTATATAGCCCTAAACCCCGCCCATTTCGGCGGGAATATTCGCGCGCTCTGTCGCCATAGGTCGCGCAGCTATGCCGCGCCGTCATTGGTTCAACAACTTGTCTATGAGTGAACCAATGACGATGCAGTTACACTGCGTTATTGAAAAAGGCTTCAGTAACGGGGAAAAAGGAGACCTTTCCCCATACGCAGTACTCGTTCCGTATCTCAGGGAACCGAGGTTACGTTAGTAACCGAGTACGAAACAAGGTATTAATTTTATTTGGTCTGTACATGTTTTTTCCCCTCTCAAAGTTATAGCACCTATTGACTGGCATTATATGAATGAGCAAGGACCACAATTTCAGCTAAAATCTACTTTACTGTTCTACTGACCAAAAAATGGCCTTATGGGGAGTTAATCAGGTGAACTATGCCTTTAAATTTGTTACAGTATTTACAATAAGCCTAAAGGTTGCAAGCTCAATTTTTTTTTTTTTTTTTTTTTTACAAAGTATGAAGATAAACCACTGAAAATGAAATGTATCCAGCAGCTACTCAGTCAGACCTATCAACAAACTAATGGGGAGGGAGCTGGTAAAGCTATTACTAGAGGTAGAAGATACACACAGATCAGAATGGTCATGTTACAAGGAAGTTAACTTGGAATCTTTTATTTTCTGTGATTTAAATTCATACAAGCAATCACAAAAAAATTAAAAAAATAAAACATAAGTGTAAACCCACCTCGTTTTGGCAGTATAGTTGATCAGGGTTTTCCTTTAAGAATTTGGCAATACCAGAGATCAGCTGAAGTGGATCGTCACACAGTTCAATCTTCATCCCTTTTGAATTAAGGAAGTCTTTGATGTTTTTCCTTTTTTTGTCAATTCCTCTGCCAGCTTTGTTTGCACCGGAAAGTGAACGAGTGTACATGTGTGATTAAACAGGTGAACAGCTTCAAAAAGGAAAGGCCACTCTTCCATTACTGCGTTTACATTGCTTCCTTTGTTGATGGTTGCACGCTGTATGCAATATGTTTCAGCCATCAATTTTCTAATGCAGGACTCCGGAAGATCATGAGCAATAAAGGCACTTTTCAATTCGTCTTGTTTAGATTTTAGTTCATCAGTACCCTCAAGAGCATGCTGCCACTCCACACATCCATAACGATCTGAATGTGTGGACTTTCTTCCCATCACATCTCCATCTTCTGCGGGCCTTTTTGAGCTAATGGTTAAGGGTCTCCGAACATTTTCAACTCTGTTTTCTAGCTTGTATAAAGAGAGCATCATATCCAGTTCCAATGGCTTTTGTTCCATTGAGCTCTCGGTCTTGGAGAGAGCAGGGATATTTATCTACAATCTGCTTTGCAATGTCCCACAGCTGTGCTCTTCCAGGCCTTTCATTCTCTTTATGGAGTAAATCATCAATGACGATGCGAACTAGTTCTCTTCTCTCACTGGGTTTTGGTCTTTTCTTTTCACTTAAAGAAAGCATGAGGTTTGAGGGCATTTTGTGCCATGGTACAACATATACCTTGTCAGATGTGGAACACGCTACAGAACTTTGTGTCAGAGATGGTGTTTGAAGTGCATGGATATCCTGGTGAGACGACGAAGAATCGGAGCCAAGTGCTTGTGACCCTACGCATAACAGATATAACCAAAAATGAACAGCATGAGCAAGAGACATTAAGTAATAACAATATAGTGTATGATACATGCAAATACAAGTCAAGGCCTAAATTAAACTTAAGGTAGACACAAGATTTAAATTGTAACCTATTGCTTATAGGATACTGAAGCAGTGCAAAAAGATTTTTTTTTTAACATTTGCTAACAGCCCTAGATTAGGGTTATGAAACTTCTAAAATCTAAAAACGTACCTGAATTGAAAGCTTGAATTAGTCTCCGGCACTGAATGGGAGGGAGAATTCCTTCGACGTCCTCAATTTTAACATCTGGCTTCCTCTTGGGCCTGGTCTAGTGGAGTTTCGATTAAAGACATCTGTGAGGCGGCCAGCTGGTCCTCGCCGTCCACTTTTGTCAGATTTTATCATTTGGACGTCCCGACCTTACAAGCTCGGGTCCTCTCGGTATTTCATCTCCAGTCTAGCCATGAGTGAATCCATCAGTTCATTTCTGAGTGATGGCATTGCTTTCAGAATTATTTCTTTCACACTCTCCATAGAGGGATGTGTTTTAGTGGGAGAAGTAACCTTGCACCTCTGTGGTAAAAAGAAAATGAACTGTGATCACTGAGCTTGTCAAGATGTTCGCAGAGGAGTTTATCGGAACTATTTTTATCCATTTCGTACACGCCAAGCTCAGGCACCCAGCTAGCAGTTTTATCCCGCAGCAAAAGTAGGGTAGTTGTTTCGTCTTTGATGAAAATGCTAGAGATATTAGCCCTAGTCAAAAGTAGTCAAAACACCGGCTGGAATCCATCCACACACAAATGATCTGCTGCTTGGAGACGCGTGTCTGATGCCTGTGATGGGCAAACTCACGACTATGACAAGAAAAACCGACATGCGTGAGGATTCTGTCCTTTTTAGGGTCTCGTCTTCCTGTTTTTTTTTTTTTTTTTTTTTTTTACAAAGTATGAAGATAAACCACTGAAAATGAAATGTATCCAGCAGCTACTCAGTCAGACCTATCAACAAACTAATGGGGAGGGAGCTGGTAAAGCTATTACTAGAGGTAGAAGATACACACAGATCAGAATGGTCATGTTACAAGGAAGTTAACTTGGAATCTTTTATTTTCTGTGATTTAAATTCATACAAGCAATCACAAAAAAATTAAAAAAATAAAACATAAGTGTAAACCCACCTCGTTTTGGCAGTATAGTTGATCAGGGTTTTCCTTTAAGAATTTGGCAATACCAGAGATCAGCTGAAGTGGATCGTCACACAGTTCAATCTTCATCCCTTTTGAATTAAGGAAGTCTTTGATGTTTTTCCTTTTTTTGTCAATTCCTCTGCCAGCTTTGTTTGCACCGGAAAGTGAACGAGTGTACATGTGTGATTAAACAGGTGAACAGCTTCAAAAAGGAAAGGCCACTCTTCCATTACTGCGTTTACATTGCTTCCTTTGTTGATGGTTGCACGCTGTATGCAATATGTTTCAGCCATCAATTTTCTAATGCAGGACTCCGGAAGATCATGAGCAATAAAGGCACTTTTCAATTCGTCTTGTTTAGATTTTAGTTCATCAGTACCCTCAAGAGCATGCTGCCACTCCACACATCCATAACGATCTGAATGTGTGGACTTTCTTCCCATCACATCTCCATCTTCTGCGGGCCTTTTTGAGCTAATGGTTAAGGGTCTCCGAACATTTTCAACTCTGTTTTCTAGCTGTATAAAGAGAGCATCATATCCAGTTCCAATGGCTTTTGTTCCATTGAGCTCTCGGTCTTGGAGAGAGCAGGGATATTTATCTACAATCTGCTTTGCAATGTCCCACAGCTGTGCTCTTCCAGGCCTTTCATTCTCTTTATGGAGTAAATCATCAATGACGATGCGAACTAGTTCTCTTCTCTCACTGGGTTTTGGTCTTTTCTTTTCACTTAAAGAAAGCATGAGGTTTGAGGGCATTTTGTGCCATGGTACAACATATACCTTGTCAGATGTGGAACACGCTACAGAACTTTGTGTCAGAGATGGTGTTTGAAGTGCATGGATATCCTGGTGAGACGACGAAGAATCGGAGCCAAGTGCTTGTGACCCTACGCATAACAGATATAACCAAAAATGAACAGCATGAGCAAGAGACATTAAGTAATAACAATATAGTGTATGATACATGCAAATACAAGTCAAGGCCTAAATTAAACTTAAGGTAGACACAAGATTTAAATTGTAACCTATTGCTTATAGGATACTGAAGCAGTGCAAAAAGATTTTTTTTTTAACATTTGCTAACAGCCCTAGATTAGGGTTATGAAACTTCTAAAATCTAAAAACGTACCTGAATTGAAAGCTTGAATTAGTCTCCGGCACTGAATGGGAGGGAGAATTCCTTCGACGTCCTCAATTTTAACATCTGGCTTCCTCTTGGGCCTGGTCTAGTGGAGTTTCGATTAAAGACATCTGTGAGGCGGCCAGCTGGTCCTCGCCGTCCACTTTTGTCAGATTTTATCATTTGGACGTCCCGACCTTACAAGCTCGGGTCCTCTCGGTATTTCATCTCCAGTCTAGCCATGAGTGAATCCATCAGTTCATTTCTGAGTGATGGCATTGCTTTCAGAATTATTTCTTTCACACTCTCCATAGAGGGATGTGTTTTAGTGGGAGAAGTAACCTTGCACCTCTGTGGTAAAAAGAAAATGAACTGTGATCACTGAGCTTGTCAAGATGTTCGCAGAGGAGTTTATCGGAACTATTTTTATCCATTTCGTACACGCCAAGCTCAGGCACCCAGCTAGCAGTTTTATCCCGCAGCAAAAGTAGGGTAGTTGTTTCGTCTTTGATGAAAATGCTAGAGATATTAGCCCTACGTGTAGCTGTCTTTTGCTGTATTTCAGTAAGACATTCAGACCATTTGCGTATGAAGTGCCTTTAACTTGGACTTTATCTGTGACAACTGAGTTAACTGAGGTAAGTCCAAAGTCTGAAACTGCTTCTCTTAGGGTGCTTTCACACTTGTCATGTTTGGTTCGATTAAAACGAACCTTAATGCGATTGCTCGGTTAGTGCGGTTCATTTGAACATATGTGAACACTGCCATCCGAACCCTGGTGCGCACCAAACAAGCGGACTGAGACCGCTGAAAAGATGGGTCTCGGTCCGCTTCCAAACGAACTCTGGTGCGGTTCGAATGATAAATGAACGCAACACAGACCAAAGACATGTAACCGAACCAAAAACAGGAAGACGAGACCCTAAAAAGGACAGAATCCTCACGCATGTCGGTTTTTCTTGTCATAGTCGTGAGTTTGCCCATCACAGGCATCAGACACGCGTCTCCAAGCAGCAGATCATTTGTGTGTGGATGGATTCCAGCCGGTGTTTTGACTACTTTTGACTACACTTTTGGTCTGAGATTTACATGTGGAAATAACTGTTGTCTCATTTCCACATACTCTTCAATCAGCACTTTCATGTAAGCAATCTGAGACTCTGAAAGTCTAGGCACACAGACAAATTCAACCAACTCCCTCAGTAGAAGCACCAGCTGCCAAACAGCATTGTTAGCATCTGCTATTCTGTCATGCAAAAGAAGAGGCAAGAACCTCAAAAGCCACCTGTTTTGCGCTGCATGAACTCCAAGCTATACTCCTTTGTTGGGTAGAGCATTTGGTTTGTTGCTGCTTTCACCATGAAAGGATCTGAGTCTGTCATTTAGTGATTCATAACTGAACCACATTTTTGTTTTAATCAAGTACTGCAAGCACAATGCCAGATCATAATCAACAACACCCTCAAATGAATCATGTGCTAGGCAGGGAGGTAATCCAGGTTGACATGCATGGAAGTTAGACAGTTTGTTGAAAACACTGTTGTGTTTAATGCCCTGATGCATGGTCACTTTAGGGTGTCTCTCCAAAAACTGCACAGACTCTTTATAACCAGCAGGATCTCTCTGAGTGACAACTGTGAGAGGGTTAGAGTGAAATGTATCTTTTGTCATTAGACAGTATCTACAGAAATACTCAGCACAGCTAAAGTTTTCTGTAAACCCACCAATCATGTGGGAGCCCAGGTTATCTCCCATTATGCAGGCAAGAGTCCCTGTATACATCTTTCTCTCAAAAGATATGCCCTTTGCCTCCAGCTCACACAAGTCTGTCACAAGTTTACTGAAAACTCTATCCACTCCAAAATATTTACAGTCTTTCTCTAGACAGAGCAGAACCAACTGTATTTGATCAACAGTTGACCGGTTGTGTGGATAGAAATTTCCCAGAGTAAAGTAGACCGCTAAAACTTTGTGCTTTTGCTTGGCATATCCAAGAGGATTAGCCATCTCAAAAGAGTCTTGAAAAAGCATCACCTTTAATGAGTCAGGGTCTGACACAAACATGGCATTAGATCTAGTGGCATGGCCATCAGTGAAATCACAGAGTGTACCATCTTCATCATCCTGATGGTTTAAGCTCTGATGAGATGCACTGCACTCTTTAAGCAGTGCATCAGGGCTTTCCAGTATTGGAACGTAATGATAGTGCCTCTTCTGGCCTTTATCATTGTAACCAAGTGAGACTTCAACAGGCTGAACATAGTTATAGTGCGTTTTGTAGTACTGTAGGCACCTGTGGTGGGTGGTTAAAGGACTTATTTGTATGTAAGGCCTTGTGCATAGGACTCTGCTCATATGCACTTTTCCCAAGACATCTTAAGGTCTCAGCAGAAACACCATACTGTTCAAGATCTCGAGACAGCACATCCATTGTGTATTCCTGTTGAATATCCTGAAGAATTCTCATTTCATTAGCTATCTCTGTAATTGTGGAGGCTGGAACTAATTGTTTTGCCTGCAAACCCAAGTAAAACAGTGCTAGATTGTCTGTGTAGGCATCTTGCACTTCATTCTTACTTTGGCCTGCATTAACCACATCAATTTCTTCAGGTACACCATCATCAACGTGCTCCCTCACCTGCAGAAGACTGTTCAACTTGACATAGATGAACGGGTGCTATCTGGGTGACATTCCAGCTTCTATGATATCTGGAAATATGAGATGAAAAGGATGTTTTTACATTGAAAATCTTAGAACATCCATCAAAGGGACAAGTTACAGTAAGCCCCTCTTGTATGTGGCTACTCAAGTGAGACACAAGCCCTTTAACATCTGCATATTCTGTGATGCATAAATTGACTGAACACTTTAATTGTACAAACACATTATGGTTCCAAGTTTGTCTGGCCCTCCTATCTGGATGTGCTCACGATGTGCAAAGCAATTGAAAGAGAAAAACTTTCTTCCACAATCTTTATGGCCACACGAGAAAAACACATTGTTAACATGTCTATGGGTTCTGCAGTGCTTCAGATATTCAGACAATGAAACGCACTTAAATTCACAAACACTGCAAGTCAACATTACGTCAAGATTGCCGTCCCTAATTGTGCACAATCAATGCAATAACGCTCTCTGTTTAAAAACAGAGTTAAGCTAACAGTAAACCACACAGTTCCCACGAAAAGACTTGCTTGCTGATCCGTGACGTCATCATCTACTGCGTGCACTTTCCGCGATCTGCATCCTGGCAAAGTGGTTCATCTTCTTGCAATTTTTACATTGTTTGCCATACGCAGGACAGGAACGCGATGTATGCTCAGTTCCACATCGTTTGCAATCAAACGTGCTTGCTTTGTCTTCTTCACTCACTTTCGTTTTATTTTGTTGGTCTTTTTTCCGTGTCTGTTTATGTTTCACGGCATCTACCTGCTTGCTTTCACATGCAGAGGCTTGTACATTGAGATCCTTCTCATGCAATTTTTAAATTTGTGCTTTAGTTGTTTCTGCAGCAACGCAAAGCTGGGTTGCTTTTTCGAGAGTAATGTCAACCTCTCTTAACAATATTTCTCTCATTATATCCGACGTGATTCCACAGACAACTCGATCTCTAATAAGGGATTCTTGTAACTGTCCGAATTCACATGATTTTGCTGTTCGCAGTGAGATACATGGGTTCGAGTCTCAGGTCCGGCAGGGATTGTCGTTGAAGGGAGTGAATGTCCAGCGCTCTCCCCACCCTCAATACCACGACTGAGGTGAGACCCTTGAGCAAGGCACCGTACCCCCAACTACTCCCCGGGCGCCGCAGCAATGGCTGCCCACTGCTCCGGGTGTGTGTTCACTGCTGTGTGTGTGCACTTGGATGGGTTAAATGCAGAGCACAAATTCCGAGTATGGGTCACCATACTTGGCCACATGTCACTTCACTTCACTTCATTTCACTTCATACTGGCTGAATGACATGCCCCCTTGCACACACGTGAAAAACTTGTACCTTTCATAGGTTATGTTCTTCTTGGGGTTACAGTAGTTTTCAAATTTTTCCATAATTTTCGGCAGCTTTTCTTTATCATCTTCTTCAAAAGTGAAGGTATTGTACACTTCCACTGCCTCTTCACCGGCAACATGAAGAAATAACGAGGACTGTACCTTAGCTGACTTTTCAGCTCCTCCGATAGCTGTTAGATACAGCTCAAACCTTTGTCGAAATCTTCTCCAATTTTCCGACAGGTTCCTGTGCTATAGATCAAGTCCAGGGGGTGGCTTAAGTCCTTCCATGTTTGCAACACTGTTGTTCGCCTTACTAATTTACTTGTAACACCATGTTTTGATGTTTATTTATGGAGCATACACAACAGACCTCTTATAGGTTTTCTGCTAATCACTTGTACTTTTATTGAACTGCACCACCCTGTGGCTCCGACATGAACTTCATCATAATCAAGATGAATTATTTACATATCCTGACAATTTTCACACAGTACAAAATTGCTTGTCAAATAAATAAATGAACTTGAATTTACTTTAGTTCATGTGTAGAGATTGCAGAGTGAGTTTGTAAACGGCGTGTACAACAGTTTGCTTTGCCTATTGCTACATGTGATTGGCAAACGGTTTGCCAGAATATATCCAAAAGTTAAAGTTCCTGCAAAATACGTTTTAAATAAATATGTAATAGCTCTATTAAAAGAATGGAATTTTGTTTTAATCCAAATCCAACACTCACTGGCAGATAAATTGCCCTCCCTGACTTTATATTATTCCATCAAAATATCAAAAGCACCCAATGTCATGGGAATGACATGACCTCGTCCTTATGTTATGTCTCAATCGAAATAAATAGGTTAAATAAATAAATAAAAAGTAAAAAATCAAGTTAGCATACCTGCTGTACTGTTGGTAAATTCAGTTCAGTTTTCTTTCTTGTAATTTCTTTGAAATGTTTTCATAATTATAGCCTACACTTTCACACTTTTTTCTTTATTTAGTTACGGTATCATAACAAATAGGAAAACTGTTAGCTCATTTGTTTTAATAAATAGCCTAATTATTAATAATAAATCCGTTTTAGCAACGCAAATATGCAAAAATGTAACTCAATTAATAAAAAATGAATCTTGTTGACTTCTGTGAAGATTATTGCATAATCACATCATCTTGTTTATTTATGATTAGCCATTTGAAATAACTGTAAACATTATATCACTATCATTTCCATATTCAAATAAAATAATTTATTGTATATATATATATATATATATATATATATATATATATATATATATATATATATATATATATATATACACACATTTATATATATATATATATATATATATATATATATATATATATATATATATATACACAAATATATAGTAATGCATAATTTTTCAATGCATTATTTAGGCTGTGTGTTTTATGAGAACTACAAACTAGGCCTATGTCAGATCATGTATGTCAGCGACTTGGTGTGTGTTGATAGCAAGCATTGACTATGTTCTTGTTTTATGCTAATAGCCTATTTAAAAGATGTATGATGTTTTGTTTTTTTTCCCTGACAGACTGTGCATGATAAAAAACTTAAGACATGTTAAAAATATCAATTATTGTAAATTAATTCACGCACTGAATACTTACAACATACCAATGTCACCACACTTTTATTATCTGTAAAAGGCTATCTTTATTAAATAATGATAAACAAATAAGACTGAATTTTTATTTTTTTATTTATTTATTTATTTATTTTTTGTTAAAGGCATTTTGAAGGTATTTTTTGATTGGCATGGATGGATTGCAGGCATGGATCGCAGAGCAGTGCAAGATGAGCATTTGTGGTTAAAAAGTATAATTTAAAAAAAAAAATAGAAAATGAATGATTGTTTCACTAAACAAGACAATTATTCAGCATCTGGGATCATATAGAGCCCTTTGAAGCTGCACTGAATCTGCTTCAAACCGTTGTACCCCAGTGAAGTCCACTATATCCTCAAAAACCTTAATTCCCTTTTGACTGAAGAAAAAAAGACATGAAGTCTTGGGTGACATGGGGATTGTCACGTTTCTGCCCACTGCTGCTTCCTTCCACTCCCCACCAGAGGTCTCCGTTTCACTATTAAAGCTTTTTCGTTGCACACGCGCAGTCACTTCCCTCTGGACTACATTTCCCACAATCCCTCAGCCAGGCTGATCACACTCACACCTGTTTCCCATCAGGAACCCTTTATAAGCTGCACTCCCTCAGACACACATTCTGTGGTTTTCCTCGTTGTTGGCTCTGTGGCTTCCCTGAGGGCTGTTTCATAAAACAAGATTAGAAAACAATCCAGGCTTATTTTACTTAGTCAGACTTTTTGTCAGTGAATTCTGTTTCATAAAACAAACTTAAATTAGTTCAAACTCAGTTACCCTGGCAACTTATGCTGGGAAACTAGCCTGGGGTGCGTTTCCCGAAAGCATAGTTGGTGAACCATGGTCATAAGTCCCATTGAACTCTATTGGTAATGACGGAACTTGCGACCATAGTTCGCTTTGGGAAACGCACCCCTGGTCTGGAGCAGGCTAACTGTCAGGCTAAGCTAAGCTCCTCTAACACTGACCAATAGGAACGCAATGATACACATACAAGTACTCACATACAATTTTTTGACTTTATTAATATATATATATATATATATATATATATATATATATATATATATATATATATATATATATATATATATATATACACTAAATAGTGCTAAATAAAAAACAAATATTGGTGTGTGTTTTTTTTTTTTTTTTATTATTAAAAGGTAAGTATGATGAACCAAAACATTTAAAGAGAAGTAATTTCTTAAAACGTAAGTGTTATATAGCCCACTGAATCATTCTGAGACTTAATACTGACAACAATGGAAGCACTTGGGAGAGAACTGTCAGGAGTATTATTTCTTAGCACAGAAGAGTACAAGAGGATTACCAAATCATTGTTTTAAGTGTGAAAATATAGCAAAAGTAACACAGAAATTCAAAATCAATAGACCTGTGACAAGGCCCCTGAAACAATCAGGCCTTCATTTGTAAGCTTTCATTAAGTGATGAGTGATTTTTTTTTTGCTAGACAAAGAGCAGGAGAAATAGTAAGTGAGTGTCTCAGAGCCAGCAAAAGCTATGAAAAGAGTAACCGAGTAAGATGCAGTCTGCAGAAATGACATGCATGGTTGTTGTCCACACTGGAACTACCCACTGTAGTCAAAGCACAATAAAGTCTGCTAGCCTTTTCCAAGGCCCATATTTAATCTATACTCTGGTCTCATATATATATATATATATATATATATATATATATATATATATATATATATATATAGTGAATTCAGGTTGATTGTGACACTTTTTGATTTTGAAATGACTGGGAAAAAGTGTCCTAATCAACCTGAATTGTATATATATATGTGTGTGTGTGTGTGTGTGTGTGTGTGTGTGTGTGTGTGTGTGTGTGTGTGTGTAAAACCTACAGGTTTTCCCTTCTTACTGGCTAAATGTTTTGTGTCCAATATTTAATTGTTTTAAAATATATGAATACATTTCTCTCTGGTTTTGTTTGGCAGCTGTAGTACTCTTTGTGGTTATTAGAAGAGCAGAAATTAAAATCACAAAATTAAAAATTAAAATAAATATGCACAGACTAAATTTTAATTGGTAAGATGAATCTAAACTCTTGTACTTGTACTTACTTGTAGGATTAAAATTGTAAATAAGTTACATTTAATGTCCAACACCGTCTGTTTAGCGCGCATGCGCGCAGCAGCGCTCGTTCACTGTTAAGTTTAGCCGCAAAATGGAAATATTTGCATGACTTTCTAACATTTACAGATGGAGAAAAAACTTGTGAAAAGTAAGTTATGCACTGAGGAAAACACCATCTCTCAAACGCATAAAATAGCACAAAATGTATGTTGTTTCCTATGGTGGATCGATTTGATCCATGATCGACCTCTAGGGCTGCTTAAAAAAAGCGTGCACGCGAAATTATCTTGACTAGGTAAACCTGGATCGAATTAGTGGGACTGCATGAACTTCAATTACCTATTATGAAACCGTTTTAGCCCAAACTCATTTGTTAGGTTAACTCAAGTCAGGTTTTGGAGTTTAATCCTCGCTTTTCTTAGCATCTTTTATGAAACAGCCCTCAGGAGTCAGAGATGCAATCAATCGAAGAAATTTTACTGAAGAATAGTTTGCAGTTTCATCAGCAGAAGCCAGCTTCAAGTCTCACAAGGAGTTCGTAGGTCGCTCCGCGTACATTAACATTTTCACAACAATTATACTCTAACAGAGTCAACTAACTACGTCATTACTTCAGGTTGAATGTTTCTGATTGGCTAAGAAAGATAGACAAATTTGGTAATCTTCCACACATGGACAGATAGTCAGAAGCATATCTTCCTTTGTCACGATGCTGACGAGGGGACCCTGGATTTAGGTACCGGATGTCCTTTTGGGGTCACGACATAGCGTCTGCTGGTCTCAAGCAGAATGCCAGTTGTCCAGTACAAAGGGACCTGCACAAAACACTTAGCATACATACACAGATACACATGATTCACAGCTTCTTCAAGGTTGAAGTTGATCTGAGCTCTGCTCTGAGCAGGAAACTTTACCAAAACATACTGATAACATGTTCTTTTCTCTCAGTGAGAGGTACAGAGGAAAATTAATGCTTTAACATACATTGAAGAAGTTATTCAAATAATTTAACAGAAATATAAATGTTGATTAATAACTTAAAAGATATATATTGAAGCAGCAGTGGATTCCAGAATCCACCCCTTCAATAAATATATATATACCAGAGTATAGATTAAATATGGGCCTTGGAAAAGGCTAGCTGACTTTATTGTGCTTTGACTACAGTGGGTAGTTCCAGTGTGGACAGTGTGTTCCAGTGTGGATAGATGCAGGCTGCATCTATATAACACTTAATTTTTAAGAAATTACTTCTCTTTAAATGTTTTGGTCCATCATACTTACCTTTTAATTAAAAAAAGTCTTAGATTTACACCAATTTTTTTGTATTTATCATATATATATATATATATATATATGCTATGAAAAGAGTGAATGAATGAATGAATGAATGAATGAGGCATTTATATAGCGCTTTCATATGTACTACTGTACACCCAAAGTGCTTTACAATCATATCAGGGGTCTCTCCTCATCCACCACCAGTGTGCAGCATCCACTTGGATGATGCGACGGCAGCCATAGTACAACGGCGCCAGTGCGCTCACTACACACCAGCTGTAGGTGGAGAGGAGAGAGAGTGAAAGAGCCAATTCAATGGATGGGGATTATTAGGAGGCCGTGATTGGTAAGGGCCTATGGAGGGAATTTGGCCAGGACACCGGGGTTACACCCCTACTCTTTACGAGAAGTGCCATGGGATTTTTAATGACCACAGAGAGTCAGGACCTCGGTTTAACGTCTCATCCGAAGGACGGTGCTTGTTACAGTACAGTGTCCCCGTCACTATACTGGGGCGTTAGGACCCACACAGACCACAGGGTGAGCACCCCCTGCTGGCCTTACCATTGCTTAATTGCTTGGGACACTTTTGCTTTTGAAATGACTGGGAAAAAGTGTCCCATTCAACCTGAATTATATATAATATGTGTGTGTGTGTGTGTGTGTGTGTGTGTGTGTGTGTGTGTGTGTGTGTGTGTGTGTGTGTGTGTGTACCCTACAGGTTTTCTTTTCTTACTGGCTAAATGTTTTGTGCCCAATATTTAATTAGATTGTTTTAAAATATATGAATACATTTCTCTCTGGTTTTGTTTGGCAGCTGTAGTACCTTTATGGTTATTAGAAGAGCAGAAATTAAAATCACAAAATTAAAAATTAAAATAAATATGCACAGACTAAATTTTAATTGGTAAGATGAATCTAAACTCAGTAATTGGCCCAAAGTATATTGATTTACCCCATTACAATAGTCCATTTACAGTTACTATCATAAAAATACACTTACTTGTAGGTTTAAAAGTGTACATAAGGCACATTTAATGTCCAACATCAAATATTTTAGCGAAATTTATATTTTAGAATTATTGTGCTTCTATTGCGTTCCGTCTGTTTAGGTTTGCGTGTGAGGCTAAATTTAATTGTAATGAATAAATAATTTTTCATCAACTTTATCATCTGCCTGGATCTCATTTTCCCAAGTTTCTGCATCAGTTTTGGTGTTTCCGCCCGGTTCGGTTCTGTTCGACCCGGTTCGGGTTCTTTGGAAGATGCACTGCAAGGATTAAAAGAGAGGTGAGTAGAAAAACCCTCTGTCTCTAGTCTGCTGTTTTTCGAATTGTTGAGCCTTGAAGCTATCTGCTGTAATGAGGATGTGATATTTCAATAATTTTGGACTGCAGCCAAAGAAATAATCACGAATCCGGGACCCCGATGAGTTTAATTACTGAATATTCATTGATTGGTGTTGATATTGAATTATCAACTGAAATATTCAGAATACGGGGAGAAAAGTGAGGGAGCGCTCTGTTGCGAGGATGACGATTATTGTTGTTTGATATCAATATATTCTACCGTTTGTTTCCCCGTTTAGGCTAATCCTCGGGTGAGACTGTGTTTTTGAGTAGATTTATTGAAAGTCTGTGAAGTCAACTCGTGTTTTGGGTAGAAGCTTCTAAAAAGGGCTCTGCAATTACGATAACAGGAAAAGACTGGCCTTGCTGAATTATTGAATTGAGATCCATTGGCAAATAATATAGCAATTTTTTAATTTAAATCCAAGAGAAAATTGAAATTGTCTAAATCCAGAAATCAGAAATTTCAAAATCACTAACATTGTGTTCAACCACAAATTTTGGGTATCTTGAGTGTTCTATCTGATAGATGAAGTTATGTTCGGTCATGACCTATTCTTTTGTGTACTGAAGTCCTTGCAAGGCACTAAAACCCTAAAATGTTAAATAACTTTTAAAATGTACTACATAACTCGATCTTGTCAGAGTGGGTGTCAAAGCAGAGCAGCATATCAGTAATTATTCTTGTATGTGGATGTCCGTCTTATAAAGGAGATTGGATTGTAAATAGGCTTAAAAAAAAAAAAATCAATTAATGGCTATTTGCCACTATTTCCTCCAAGTCACTTTGATGAGGTGAAGTTAGTTTCGAGTTCCTGCTCTGTTCTGTCCCAGCTGTGTTAGATCGAGTGTGCTGCTATCTTTAACGTATTGTGTTCCAAAATTTAGTGATATGATATGTACAATTGTACTTCGATAATTCTGCTGATTAGTTTTGTTTTGTTATTATTATTTTATGCATTGTCTCAGATAGGTTAAAAGTTAAATAAAAATACTATATATATATATGAAATGTGGAGCTACTTAAAAGAGAAATTAATAAATAGTACAATATTAACTGAATGAAGCAAAAATATAGGTTAATATATTCTGTTATCAGTGATTTGAAGATGTCTGAAATATGTATTCATAATGTATTCAGCTTGAAATTGTATCTATTGTAGAGATTTTTTTTTTTTTGTAAGTGTTAATGGAAATAACTTTTGCATTGTGTTGAATGAGAACGAGATTGAGTGACTAAGTTAAAATTAAATTGATTTAGGTAAAGAAAGAAAAGTTTCATTTTGTTTTGTTTTGTTTTGTTTGATTTTGATTTTGTGAGTATTATTATTTATATGTTCAGATAATTAGAAATATAGTTTAGTTTGCTCTTTTCTGCATTTTGCAAAGAAGAAATTGCTTGCTCTATTTTCTGCAAAGAAGAACTTGCTTTATTAAAAATAAAGTCTAGAACTGCTGTTATCAATTGGATGAGACTCTTAAAATAAGTAAAAGCTGAGCAGATTGCTCATTTTCGGTTGTGATGACAATTTGTGTGGGGTCAATTTGATTTATGCATTCTCTGAGTGTTCAATTTGCAGAAGAAGATGTCCCAACACAAACAAGAGTGAATGGACTGTGCATGCCAGTGGGGGAAAAGAGACTCAAAGACCCAGGCTGCAAAGAAATACGGGCACTCGTTGATGGGCCTTCAGCTCACCCCTGATTCTAGCTAAACCCTGAAAGAGGAAGCTGAAACTTCTGAGGGCTGATGACGAAAAGACTGAGTTCATGCAGAAACAACACATCCTGCCATGATGCAGTGAGAGAAAGACGGCTGCGTTCAGAGTCAACCTCATGTTCCACCTGGTCCTCATGACAGACTGAGAGACCCAACGTACTGGATGAAGAAGGACACTAAAACTGCCAAACAGGCTCAACTGACTAACTGACCCTACGAGTGGGGGACTTCCTCTCTTCCTCGTGTGTGGATGCAGGTACTGCCTTTACTGTGATCACTGCAGAGAATGCTTCAGAATTAGACTTGTCATCACAACTTACAGACTGATAATAGTCTCATAGCAGCTCTTTATTTTGTTAACCTCCTGAACTTTTCTGTCGATAAGCACCAGTCCAACCCTTTATGAAATGGAATTTAAGTGATTGCTTGACTCACGTTCAGTTAAACTGGGTTTGGACTTAGTTAGAGAATGTTGTGCAACGAAAAGAGTTTAGACTCGACTCTCAGGACAAACATGTGTGTTACATAGTTCTCTTAAATAGAATATGGATGGTAGAGATATGATATTAGTCACTCCATCTTGGCTAATAGATATGTATTCTTTATTAAAAAAAAATTTCAAACCTGTAAAATCAATATATATATATATATATATATATCACAAATGCTGTCATCAGAGATTATAATTATGGTTAATCATGGATCCAAAATTATGAGATCTCCAGTTTTTTTTATTATTAGAACAGCTCATGAGCAACTGTAGAAAGGATACTTTTTTTCCAATACATAGATGAATACTAAAATATATTTAAGAAATTAATTTTCTTAATCGTGGCATGCCTAGGCTTAAAATAATATTTCTTTAAAATTGGTGTTTGTTTTTGCTGTGTTAAAATCAATTCTATTGCGACAAACGTCGTCTGACTAAACAATTTCAAAAACCTAGACACTGTTTCACGGGGAATGCCACAGTGCCTATGTTTCATCATTTCCAACATCGTCGAAAGAGTTTGATTCGATTGGACTTGGTGGTATTCCACCCTTAACAATATCTATTCCCCATTCAAAAAAAAAGAATTATACTCTGGCCAGAGACATAAAAGTATGTGTATGTGAGTGTGTGTGTGTGTGAGAGTGAGTGATGGTGCACCATGGTGAAGAAAAATGCTGTATTCCCAAGTTCAAATGTATTCAAGCTGAATTAAAATTTTCTGAGATTCACATAATATGAATTATGCCTAATGAAATAATGGTCATGGATGAATTTGGCTAATAATCCTGACCTGGGTTATTGTGGCAGAATGAAACAATGCCACACCTGCGCAGGTTAATAACTTTGGGAAAGCAGAACAAGCAATCTTGTCCTGTTTACCCCACATCTGACTTTCCTTTTCTTTTCAGCATGTCATGATGGATTCCACTGAATGGAATTGATTCTGTTCTAAATGTATAATGTATTGTTTTGTGATTGTTAACATGTTGAAGGTGGGATGAGTGTTATCCAGGTAGAGGAATTTATATTACTGGGTAAAAATAAGAAATTATTTACTCATTTAATCAACAAAGAAAATAATATTACAATAAATTAATTATGTATGATATTGCCAGATAAAGGAATATCATGGTCTAAACAGCCCTGGATAACCCTCACACCAAATCCAAATGAATTTCCACAGGTTTTGTTGCCCCAAGGAGGACTGGACGGGGTGATGTGTAAATATATGTTGTCTCTAACAAAAACATTTCAGGGTCTTCATTCACAGGTCAAAGCCGTGCTGTTGATTGCTGAAATTCATCCTACTAATCCGAGTGCTAATGTATTGTTAATCATGTGAAAAATGACAATATTGTTGTCTTGTGTGGTTGTTGTTTTTGTTTTTTTTCCTTGTGTCCGTTATATCTTCTCCATGTCTAGGTTCAGTACGAGTAGATGTAATCAGGAGATTATGTGTGGTATATTCATCAAACAAGTTCTTCTTCCTGTGTGACGCCTGATTGTGACCAATGGAAAGGAAGTGTCCGTTAGGAGGGTCAACGAAGAGAATGAGTAAACTCAACTGGTGGCTTGAAAGCCCAATGTTTGCTCCAACTCATCAAGAGTGTCCCAGAACCAAGGAAGGATCGAAGGATCGACGAGCACGCACCTCAGTGCTTAGCAACGCAAGGGGAAGTCCACAGAAAGACTGAAACTGATTACATCATCCTACTGCTGCAGCACAGAATGGAGAGATTGAGACTTTGAAGGATTGTGTTGTTTAGGGTTATCAAATGATATATAGTTGTTTAATTTGTCTATTTGTGTGATACATCTGATGTTATGTAATTTTTCTTAGTTTTTATTTGGGTCTAGGTGATATTGAATTCACAATTTATTATGGCAAATTAATTTGATTCTTTACTAAAACTGGCTAACAATTTAAGACTAATGGAAGAAATTTTATCCGCCTGATAGTTGCGGCAAGTCCTCAACCCAGCAAAAGTCCAGGGGACATTCGGGGTCGGGTTTTTCTAGTAGCCCTCGTCGGACCAGCCTGGTGAAGGCTTCCAGTTAATATTTTATGCAGTTAGCTGGGGTTAGAGAGGTACCCGCAGCTTCATTTAGATGTGATGCTTTTATATTTAATTTATTTGGTATCCATTTTGTATCTTTTGACAATTTTGTAATGAGTCTCTCAAGACTCAAGTGGGGGACTGATGGATCCGAAATGGTCAATATTCATATTCATGCACTTTTATTAATATTTATGTTAATCGTTTATGGCTTATGATTTATCAGTTTCACTTTTGATTTCCTATATTTATGTACTAATACTTTATATATTAATTCTTATCATATTTTCAAGTATTTACTTGTTATTGTACCCTCATGGTTATTTTTATTTTATATTTACGAGTATGCTTGCTATGTTCAATTGTTCTTCAAGTGTTCCAGTGTGACAGCCAGGTCACACTGACACGTTTGTAGTTATACATTGGACGCCTGCCAAGTACTGCAGAAGTGGTGTTTTTCAGAATTATTGCTCATTTGAATCTGATCAAAATCTGTCTGCTGACATTTGCAAAATTCCCTATAGGGGATAAAACAACTATTTTTGACACTGGACCAGTAGATGACGTAATGGGTGAAATTAACCTTTTCTTTTAGAACAAAAACATCAATTTGAGTGGGATGTAAATTTCCCTATATGCTCATGGTATAAAGCTGACCGGGTCTTTAATAATTCAGCTTTTTCCCTCCTTTGTTCTCCTTGTCTTCTGCTTCTCTCTCTCATCTGCAAATGTATAATGTCTTAATTATTGCTCTTTTTGATCTTCATCTATTAGATACAATACTCTAAATTTTACAATACTCTAAATTTTATTATTAACTATTGACTAATACTTTATGATGGTTGTTTTACCTTTTGGTTTTATTAAGTATTTTCATTATCGATTAAAGTTTGCGTGTGAGGCTAAATTTAATTGTAATGAATAAATAATTTTTCATCAACTTTATCATCTGCCTGGATCTCATTTTCCCAAGTTTCTGCATCACTTTCTAACATTTACAGATGGAGAATAAACTTGTGAGAATTAAGTTATGCACTGAGGAAAACACCATGTCTCAAACGCATAAAATAGCACAAAATGTATGTTGTTTCCTATGGTGGATCGATTTGATCCATGATCGACCTCTATGGCTGCTTAAAAAGTGTGCACGCGAAATTATCTTGACTAGGTAAACCTGGATCGAATTAGTGGGACTGTGTGAACTTCACTTTTTTAACACACACACACACACACACACACACACACACACACACACACACACACACACATATATATATATGTGTGTGTGTGTGTGTGTGTGTGTGTGTGTGTGTTAAAAAAGTCAAATAATTGTATGTGAGAGAGCTGTAATATCATTGTGGTCCTATTGGTCAGTGTTAGAGGAGCTCAGCTTAGCCTGCCTGCATAAGTTGCCAGAGTAACTGAGTTTGAACTTAAGTTTGTTTTATGAAACAGAATTCGCTGACAACAAGTATAATAAGCCTGGCTTGTTTTCTAATCTTGTTTTATGAAACAGCCCTCCGGTTTCATTATTATAAGTTTGTTCTGTCAAATGTAGGCATCCTGTATGCTCTATTTAAACCAGTGTTCTCAGGGATTGTTTGTTGTTCTTCGTGCCGTTGATGTGTTTTATATATTATTTCTATATTCTATATAATGCATACTACACCCAACCCAAATCATCTTCCCGCTCCCCTGTAATTATATTACATAGCTGAAATCTAGAACAAACTACAATATTTTCAAACCATATGTTGACAGAACGTTTAAACATGTTGACAGAGGTAACAGTTTGTGTCTTTTAAAACCTTAAAATCAGATTGAAGTTTATTCATCTGTAGCTACTGACTTTGATCTTCAACAGATGGAGCTGTAGGAGCCATTTTAAAGGGCACCTATTATGCCCCTTTTTACAAGATGTAATATTGGTCTTGGGTGTCCCCAGAATGTATTTGTGAAGTTTCAGCACAAAATACCCCACAGTTAATTTATTATAACCATTTGAAAATGTCATTTTTGGGGCCTGTTTTAAAAAGAGCTGTTTTGGTGTATACCACCTTAAATATAAATGAGCTGCATATCCCCGCCCTGCCTTTGGATGAGGGCGTAACTTGCATACCTATGGCAATAAACAGTCGGTAGAAGCAGAATGGCTGAGAGTGAGAGACCCGCTGTTTTGTATGGCATTCAGCCGTACATGTTTGAACCGGAATCAGACCCAGATGATGAAGAGACTCCGGCAGAAGAAACACAATTGAGAATGGAGCAGGACGTCTCTGAATGGTTATTTGATACATTTATGTACTTATAGAGTTTTAATCGCGTCCCCTTTGCAATTATGGATGTGCAACACACACACACACACACTGTGATAACGTTCGCGCAATTTTTTGAAACTACAAACACAAATACTGTGATAACATTTGCTAAGTACAAACGAAATTATATTTATGCGAGGGAACGGTTGCGTCATGTTGACATTACTTGTCGTACAGGTGCTTATGTGGCAAATGTGAGAAGATGGCTACAGAACCAGAAAATATATGCTGCAGGGAGATAGAACAGGTATTAATTTATTTACATTTGTAATTGTTGCAAAAAAATAATATGTGACATAAAACTGTCTGCATAGCTGTGATGTTTCTGTCTGCACGCCAATATCCCTCGTTCTACAGCTTCGTGTCGATGTGCTGGCCTTTGTATAAACATAGCAATTTTGATGTCTTGTCTTTACAGAAAACATACACAGTTTTTAATACAATATCTTTAAAATATATATATATATATATATATATATATATATATATATATATATATATATATATATATACGTGTGGATACACACTATACAAACAAGGTTTAAATTATATACACAGACATTCTACGACGACGACAACAACTTTAGACGCATTTGTTATTGAATTAGCTGACATCTACTGAAATGACTATTTGCTCAAAAAACATTAAATACACTTACTTCTTCTGGAGGTGACGTTGGATCGCGAACAGTAGGCAACGATCCACACTTGAGGATTAACTTTGAAGCAAGACCTGCTTTGAATTGACCCTCGTTCTCAAAACAGTCAGTCAAAAAATGATTCGCGCAAACATAAAGGTATTTTGGAATTTTGAGTGGCGCCTTTCCTTCGTAAATAAAATCCATCCACTGCGTTTTCAGTGGCTCTGATGTCGGAAGTAAGTGAAAACTACTATGTTCATTATTACATCCCACAACAGAACACTTATGTTTCTTAGGAGACATTACGGGCTGTCGTTGAAACAATGGAGGATGGTTGACAGATCACCGAGGGCGGGGTCTATGCCAAAACCAGATTGTCAATCAAACCACGTGGGTGGGGCTTAGCGCAATTCTACGTCACAGTGAGAGCAATCTTAGAACAGGGTGTTCTGAGACAGTGCTTATGAATTATTGAGATTGTAAAAAAACCACTGGGTGGATTTTTCTCATTCTAGGGTGGTTTTGCTCACACACTGCCAACACACATTTTTGGTCAAACACCATGTAAAAGTGAATTTTGCATAATAGGTGCCCTTTAATATAATAATATATTTGTCCATTGGGTGGCGCTCTGGACTGGTATATTAATGGCACCTGAGTAATGAGACAACAGGTGTGTATTAGTAGTAGGGAAGCTAACAGTTTTTGACCACACTGCAGAATAGTGTGCACGCCAAGGTGGATTATGATTCTACAAGGTATGGACTTGATATTTGTATGCTGTGAACTTGAAAGAATGACACCACAGGAAGCTAACTGAAAGCAATGTTTATTCATTGGAGCACAATAAAGAAAGACACTGTTTGCATTTTTTATCTGTCTGCATGGAATTTTTGTATGCATCAGATACTTGCTCACTCCTATTACCAATAACAGCGACTTATTGGAAAGCCACCACAGGAACTGTGAAATACACGCACACACAGGTTTGTTTTTGTGAATTATGGGGACATTCCATAGGTGTAATTGTTTTTATACTGTGCAAACTGTATTTTCTATCATCCTACACCAACCCTACACCTGAACCTACCCATCACAGAAAACTGCACATTTTTACTTTCTCAAAAAAAAAAAAAAAAAAAAACTCATTCTGTATGATTTATATGCCTTTTGAAAAATGGGGACATGGGGTAATGTCCTCATAAGTCACCCTCTCCTTGTAATACCTATGCCATACCCATGTCATTATAAAAATGTGTGTCCTGATATGTCACAAAACACACAAAACATTTTCAACATTTAAATGGACATGCCTTATGTTATTTTTTTATTTATTGTATTTTCACTGCAGTTATTGCTTCCTGACCATCATCTATTGAAAATATTGATTTATGTAATATATAAGACAGGCAAGTAAAAGTCATGCAGTGAGAGAATATGTGAATCAATTGGGGAAAAGACACTCAGAGAGAGAAATAAAGAGAATTTGAATTTTAAAAATTATTTTATCACAATAAATCACACACATTTTTTTTCCCAAAATTATCCAATTACCACATAAGTAGGCTACCAAGGAAATCATCAAAAAAAAAAAAAAAAAAGAAAATTACAACAGATGAGTAAAAAATAGCTATTCATCAACAAGACAACACTCCATTTACACTCCTTATAAAAATAAAAATCAATAAATACTCTTGCTTTTACCACATTTAAAAACATAAACATTACATCTTCCCCTGACAACCTTTCAACCTTATTTGTCCTGCTCACATAGATGGCTAGTTTGGCCTGTCCTAAAATAAAATTCTGCAACTGACAAAGGCAACTCCTCTTCTTAAGGGGTCATGAAGTGAGAAATCAAAATTCCCTTGATCTGTTGACATAATAGGTCATTGTGCTATAAAAACATCCTTTAAGTTTCAGAACTCAAAACTGTCTTTTTAGTCTAAAAAACAGCTTATATTGAAGCCAGTCTGCCAAAACGACAGGTTCTGGAATGTGCCACTTTATGATATAACAGTGTGGCTGAACACCGCCTCCACAGAAGAAGATCAACGCCTGCTTCTACATCATCGCCTGTTTAGCCCCGCCCACCGATTTGTGCATAGTAGGTAAATAACGAGAAAGGCAAGCACATCTACGCAGAAACCAAAGATAAAGATGGCTCTGAAGACAAGACCAAGACGATGCTATGCAGTGCCAAAAAAGAATCTTTGCATTGCCTTTCTTGATCCCAACATTAGGAAAGAGTGGATGAATTTTATTTTTGATTAAGTTCCAGACCGTGTCAGTAAGAACTTGGACCTTTGTTCACTTAATTTAATCACAGATTTTGACAAACAATTTGACGCAGGATTTTCAGCAAGATTAAAAAAAAATGACGATGCTGTGCTGAAATTGCAATGACAAGATCACTGCATTTACGCAATCAGCAGACTGTCATCAGCAACAAAACTCCCGTTATGAATCTTTAACAATGTGTTTGCACTGTTAGTAATAATAGAAGTATTTGTGAGACTGCAGAAACCAAGTTCCAATGACATGATCACACGATCAACAGGCTGACCGTCATCGGCTACAATGCTCATTGCTGCAAGCTTTCATGCGACATGATTAGTTAATCTTGACAGCTCTGAGCCCTAATAGTAAAAATGTGGTAAAGTTTTCGCAGTGGGGGTTCAATCCCTAAATGCCTGGCAGCACCAGTTCATCATGTAAGACTTATTTCATATGCAAAGATGTCAGCCAGTCACAGCAGTGGGTGTTTACACTGAAGCCACAGCAGACACGCCTCTTCAAACAGATCTTTCAGACTAAAATCAGGGTAGAAAAATAGCCTTTATTTCTAAATGATGACAATTTTTGATGTAAAAATCATACTAACATTATAAGTCCACCTCAAGAAACACTATGAAAAAAAAAAAAAAAAAAAAAAAAAAAAAAAATGCAGTCTATGACCCCCTTAACAAACTTAAAACCAAAAATAAATGTTGTATTATAAAAAAAACACTTTGTTAAAAGGAATTGGACAGTTTTTGCAAAACCAAAAATAAAGGCTTAAGTCTATCATACTCCATAAAACCATGAAAAAGCATTTCTGACAAATATATATTACAAAAAATTATAAAGCAAGAGGAACAAACTACAATATTTTCAACCCATTTTTAAAGTCTGTGTAAAGTCAATTCTGAGAATTGTTATTAAATGTCATAATTGCATAATTAAATGTCATGAAAATGTTTAAACAGTCTTGGTGATTTATCGGTGAGACTACAGAGCTCTCATTAAGAGCTAAATTTATGAACTAATTCTAAGTGATGCCGCTTAAATTGCTTATATTCTCTGTGTCTGTTTGGTGTGGCTGTGCATTATCGCACTCCATGTGCTGTAAAGACAGTGTCTGCGTCTCAATGTGTATACTATCCATCCTAAATAGTATGTGACATTAGTATTATTCATTGTTTTTTATGGCAGATAGGGTGGATAGTATGCACATTGGGATGCAGGGAGAAAGTGCTGGGGAAATAATGGGCTGGCAGCTCCATTATCATTATCATTATCAGGGAGGCCACTCGCACCCTGGATGTTTCTGGATATAAACACTTCTGTCATCTCTCAGTGATATTTCATCTCATTCACTCATATATTACTGTTGTCATCATCTTAAAATCTGAAATAAGCACAGTATTACCCAAGTTTTGTTGCTTGACTTAATGCAAAGACTGATAGTTGTATACAGTGTGGACTTGGAAATTAATTATGTCTTAGTTTAATCATTTTAATTGGTCAGGGTTGGTTATAACATATGTGATACGAGCAGGGGAATGCTGAAGTGAAACGCACATATTCAGGGTTGCCAGGTTTTCAAAGTGCAATTGCTACTCAAAACTAGCAAAACTAGCCCAATCACATTACAGGGGGGTCCCACGGTAAAAATCATTCCGGAGAGTAAAACTAGTATTTTCGCAATTCCCTGGTAAAATTTGCTCAGGGGCAAATATCTTTATTAGGGGTCGCTTCACCCGTGAAAAAAACAACCCGCGGCAAAAAGTAAAAGTAGCAATTCCGCGGGAAAGCCACAGACTTTGCAACTGCCTAAGGATAATAAAACTGTATAAGCCATATAAGTACAAACAAGTGAAAATAATTTCGAATAACAACAGCAACTGGAAAACAGAAAAAAAGGTGAAATGATATTTGAGAAAAGAGCATTAACAAATCGGAAAATATGTTAGTAAAAGTGTGAATACAACGGAATGGTCCACCCGCATGCCTCTCAGCGAAGTTGCCTTCGCAGATGATGTCACTGGGAGGGAGGCGTGACCAGGCCTGCTGAACACGCCCAAGTCTTGACTCCAGTCCACGTCAAAACAGTGCCATGAAGTGAAACGCACAGAAAAGTGCAGCGCAAAGGGAAAACAGTATCGCAAGCTCACACTTGACTGAAATGCACATTAAAAGGAGCGTTGCGAATAAGTGTGACATGGAAAATATCTGTTGCAGAGATAAAACAGGATCAAAGTTTGCTTCTTTTAATTCTTTTTTTGCATTTTTATTTTGTTTGCAAAACTTATTTTTTTTTCTCTCAATACTATATTTTTCTTTTGTGATTCTTTATTTTTGTTTGCAAAACAATTTTTTGTTGCTCAATACTTTATTTTTCTTTTGCAAATCTTTATTTTGTAATATTTTATTCTTTTGCAAACCTATATGGTGTGAGTTTGACTCCATAACTTTACTATGAAAAAAAAAACAACAAAAAAAAACATAAAACATAAATAGCCTACCATTGTGGTGTGTGCCTGTAGCGCCTCAGTTTAAGAGAAGGCAGCCTGAAGCATACATGAACTGATCCTCTCATCCACTTTAACCCTTTGATGCACAAGCTATGAAAACCCCTTCTAATGCACAACATGGGTCAAAAATGACCCATATTCATTTCCTATGTAATTTCAATCAGGGTTGAGTGTTTCTTTGCTGAATCTTTAAAAGAAAAGTATTTTATCATTCATTTATTCCATGTATTCCTTAAATATCTTGTTTTTGATTGTCAAAAATCATTATGTTCATTTTTTTTTTTCTTACATTATAAACAAACACAGTTTTTGTATGTCTACATCAATTTTACACACATGGGTCAAAAATGACCCGTATTCATTTCATATGTTATTTCAAACATGACTGAGTGATTCTTTGCTGAATCTTTAAAAGAAAAGTATTTTATCATTTATTTATTCCAGGTATTCCTTAAATATCTTGTTTTTGATTGTCAAAAATTATTATGTTCATTTTTTCTTTCTTACATTATAAACAAACACAGTTTTTGTATGTCTACATCAATTTTACACACATGGATCAAAAATGACCCGTATTCATTTCCTGTGTTATTTCAATCATGACTGAGTGTTTCTTCGCTGAATCTTTGAAAGAAATGTATTTTGTCATTTATTTATTCCAGGTATTCCTTAAATATCTTGATTTTGATTTTTACAAATCATTGTTTATTTTTTCTTTCTTTTTTTTATAAACAAACACACCTTTTGTATTTCTACAGCAAATTTACCCACATGGGTCAAAAATGACCCATATAGAAACCTTTGCAAATTTTCTCAAGTAGGAACATATTTACTGTAGACAACTATTCATCTACCACACATTTCATGTCTCAACATGGCTGCTTTTGTATATTTGATGGATGAAAGTCATATTATATTTCATATCATAGGCTGTATATTATATTTCATAATTTTTATTTTTTTGTCATAAACCAATGCTACTGGTCACCTTTTACATCTATCAGTATTCCTGAAAAGTAAAATTTTGAACAAGGTTTCTGTCCAACAGTGAAAATATATAATAAGTGTATCGATCAACGGTTTGATGTGTATTTGAAAATATTCTTGTGCTTTTGATTTTCTTTATCTAGAGTGTTAGCGTCTGGTCCTCAACAGAACTGAGGTGGATGATGACATCACTGTAAAAAAAGCTGAAAGTATACTTTGCGCACAGTCGAACGCAATTTAAATGTGTATGTGCAGGTTGCACATACACAGTTACAGAAATCAGGCGGAAATTATAAAAAGTTACAAAAATCTGTATGCTGACCCTCACGTACGCATTATAAGTGAAGTATACTTTGGCCTTTAGAAAGGTAATGATACAAAAAAAAAAAATTCATTCAAAAAGAAAGGAAAAATTAAAATAAAGATTTTTTTGAGTAATACCTGGAATAATGAATGATGGAATTAATTTATTGTAATATATGCAATATAGAAAATAACTCATTCAGGTCACTTTAGACCCATGTTGTATATGTCCAAAACTGTTACTTTTCAGGAACACTGACAGACTTATAGGGTGGCCAATTGTTACAGTAGACTGGAGACAGACACAGATGTAACGGGTAACAGTTTGTTTATTAGACCACAGTAGAGCAGGGTGAAACACACAGGTGAGTGAACTGGTTGCAGATAGACTTGAGCAGGTAATATGAGGTATATTTACTGTCCTTTTCTTTGCAGGTAGATACACGCTGGAGCTTTGAGATCGCTGGAGAACTTGGGAGCTGACGGGGACACACTCACACAGCAGACGAGGCACACAGAAGGAAGAGACACGCTGGAGACAGGTGAGTATGCGAAGAGGAGTCCTTGAGGTAAGCATAGCATTGAGGGTATGCGAACGAGACCGGACGTGGAGTGATGTGTGCGTGTGTGCTTTATGGTGCTGTTGATGAGATGAGTGATGAGGTGCAGGTGGCGGTGATCAGTACTCTGGAGAAGGTGCGCGCTGTGATTGGGTGACGTTGGAACCTGACGTGTCTGTGACACCAATTGCATTGATTTATGACAAAAAAATTAAAAATTATGAAATATGTAGCCTAATATATTAAATATAATAAGACTAACATCCATCAAATATACAAAAGTAGCTTTTTTAAGATGAAATGTGTGGCAGATGAACAGTTGTATGCAGTAAATATGTTCCTACTTGCAAAAATTTGCAAATATTAAAGATTTCTATATGGGTCATTTTTAACCCATGTGTGTAAAATTGATGTAGAAACTGTGTTTGTTTATAAGTAAGAAAGAAAAAATAAACAATTATTTGTAGAAAATCAAAAACAAGATATTTAATGAATACCTGGAATAAATAAATGACAAAATACATTTCTTTCAAAGATTCAGCGAAGAAACACTCAGTCATGATTGAAATACCATGAATACGGGTCATTTTTGACCCATGTGTGTAAAATTGATGTAGACATACAAAAACTGTTTTTGTTTACAAAGTAAGAAAGAAAAAATGAACATAATGATTTTTGACAATCAAAAACAAGATATTTAAAGAATACATGGAATAAATGAATAATAAAATACATTTCTTTGAAAGATTCAGCAAAGAAACACTCAACCATGATTGAAATTACATAGGAAATGAATTGACCCATGGGTCATTTTTGACCCATGTTGTGCATTAGAAGGGTAGTGATACAAAAATGACTTTTATTCAAAAAGTAAGAAAGAAAAAATTAAAATGAGGATTTGTGATGATCAAAAACAAGTTAATTGAGGAATACCTGGAATACTGAATGATGAAATTAATTTCTTGCAAAGATATAGAAAATAAAAACTCAGCCAGGTCATTTTTGACCCATGTTGTGCATCAAAGGGTTAATAACAGTTACAGCACAAAATAAACATGAATGAACATCTCAAGGTATGTTAAAAGATACAGTACAACTTACCGAAATCCGTATCATGTCTCGTGTAATCGCTCTGTCAGTGTTTCAACTGCAGAAAGACGTTAATAAAATAGCTTGTAAACAAACAAACATAACGTCACCTCAGAACAAACATATTCAGTGGCCATACATTCGTTATTCAGCTAGAAAAAAAAAAGAAAAAGAAAAACCTCTAGAGAGGAGCATTTAGCTAAATATATCCACAACATTACATATTAATTATAATTTTTAATGTTCTTCAATAGCCTAGTGCATGTTTGAATAAATTTGTCAAGTTGACAGCCACCATTAAAATGCTTATATTTCAAAAAACTAATTGCAGTAGAAATAATTGTAAAGTTAGTAGGCCTACCCTACTTATAAATATTTCCTTAAGTGTAATTTAAGTTTATATACAAATCAGTTAATTCTAACTTTCAATATTAATGTAGAATCCTATAACAACTGATTCCCATGTATATTTTACAGCATTAGTTTGAGCGATTTTTTTTTCTTCTTGAGGAAATTTGCCATGTACTGAACCTGATATCCAAAAACTATGATGACAGACTGGGAGGAAATTGTGCAAAACAGAAAAAGCCCCAAACAGGGGGATATTGTGACATAGGCCTACTGAAAAGCCTCATCTTTCCATTATTGTTAATAATAGTTGCAACTTGCACTCTTAAATGTGCTTTGAAAATTGCCAGCTGATAAAACCTATGCTTCAGTTACCATATTCATATAACATCTTAGGCTAAATGTAGATCTTAACTGGCTGAGTTAGATGGTGATTGACACTAAACAGAAGAAAACCAATCCAGTCTCTCCAGCTGTAAACATCATTGGCTGTTAAAGTCTTGTGTTGCTTATAATAAATTCATTATTGTTGATAACACACACATAAGCAATCTTTCAGAATGCTCTCAATTACATGTTTAGATCAGATGCACTAGTGAGTGTGATGGTGCTTATGGGGTGTCGCACTGGGGCGGTTGTGTATGAGGCTGGGCCATTTATGAACATGTGATGGATAACTCGCCAAGCAAAAAATTTGTTTCCCTTTTCCCTGAGCAATATTGATGAAAGGACTTAAGGATAACAGATTGGAGAAGCGAGAGGCAGGACAACAGTTAATAATTTCTAAGTTAAAGTTCCTGCAAAATAGGTTTAAATAAATCTGTAATAGCTTTATGAAAAGAATAGAATTTTGTTTTAATCCAAATTCAACACTCACTGGCAGATAAACTGCCCTCCTTGACTTTATATTCCATCAAAATATCAAAAGCATCCAATGGCATGGGAATAACATGACCTCGTCCTTATATTATCTAAATAAATAGGCTAAATAAATAAATAAAAAGTAAAAACCAAGTTAGCGTACCTGACTGTGCTGTTGGTAAATAATACACATTCAGTTTACATTTTCTTTCTTGTAATTTCATTGAAACGTTTCATAATTACACTTTAACACTTTTTTTATTTACTTATAACAAATAGGAAATCTGTTAGCCTATTTGTTTTAATAAATAGCCCAATTATTAATAATAAATCAATTTAAAAAGCAATGCAAATGTGCATAAATTTAACTCAATTAATTTAAAAAAAAATCTTCTCTGAAGATTACTGCATAATCACATAATCTTGCTTATTTATAATTGTGATTAGCTTGAAATAACCATAAACATTATATCAGTCTCATTTCCGTATCCAAACAGTGTTGGGGAAAGTTACATTTAAAAGTAATGGATTACAATATTGTGTTACTCCCTTAAAAAAAGTAACTAATTGCGTTATTGGTTACTTTTATGAAAAGTAATGTGTTACGTTACTTTTGCGTTACTTTTTCTCACCTGGGCTGGGCTTGCTTGTTTGTTTTTTAATAACAACAACAAAAAAAGTTATATTTTTGGCAAATGTTAAGGCCCTTTCACACCAAAAGTGGAAGGAAGGAAGGAAGTAAAAAGGCATTTATATAGCACTTTCATATGTTCTGCTGTACACCCAAAGTGCTTTACAATCATATCAGGGTGATCACACCACCAGTGTGCAGCATCCACTTGGATGGATGGCAGCCACAGTACAACGGAGCCAGTGCGCTCACTACACACCAGCTTTAGGTGGAGAGGAGAGAGAGTGATAGATCCAATTCAATGGATGGGAATTATTAGGAGGCCATGATTGGTAAGGGCCAATGGAGGGAATTTGGCCAGGACACCAGGGTAACACCCCTACTCTTTACAAGAGCCATGAGATTTTTAATGACCACAGAGAGTCAGGACTTTGGTTTAACATCTCATCCAAAGGACGGTGCTTGTTACAGTATAGTGTCCCCGTCACTATACTGGAGCATTAGGACCCACACAGACCACAGGGAGAGCACCCCCTGCTGGCCTCACTAACACCTCTTCCAGCAGCAACCTAGTTTTCCCAGGACGTCTCCCATCCAGGTACTAACCAGGCTCAATCCTGCTTGAGGCCAGAACACACCAAGCCGACACCGACGAACTAGTGGCGACAAAAGCAGACTGCGGGGTTGGCTCACGTCGGCAGCGTCTGTGTCCAAAGTTGCCCTGACACACGAAACCAACGCTAGACAGCTGACGGCCAAGTAGTACGTCAGTTCTGCGTCTGCGTGAGATGAAATGCCTTTCAGAACCAGCAGGTGGCAATATCTGAACAGCCAATCAGAATGATCAGATGTCCCGATGGACCGACGAGCTCCAACGCCAATTCAACCTTTTGAATCAGCCAAAAAAAGCAGACGAGGACCAACTTCAGCCGACGGTGCGGAACACACTGAGAAAACTTAGTCGGACGACGAACGTGAACACGAAGTATATTTGTGTAATTTAATATAGTTTATTACAGGTTTGCATAATATTCTGAGATTGCTTTTCACAGTTTTTAGTCATTTTGAGGAATACTGAATGTTTTTCTGCAAGTGAGATGAGTAAATGCATGTTCACATTTAGTCTAGAACTACAATAATCATCATGTTCACACAGCGCACACAACACCTCTGCACTTTATTTCTCTCAACATGGGGAGAGGAGAGCTGTCAGTCAATAATGTGAAAGTAATCTGCATCACTTATTTAAAGTAACTTAGATATTTTGTTGTAAATTGAAAAAGTAATGCATTACTTTTATTAGTTACTTGAAAAAGTAATCTGATTATGTAACTTAAGTTACTTGTAATGCGTTACCCCTACTGTATCCAAATAATATCATTTTAATCACAAATATATAGTAATGCTGGGATCACACAAGTTTAATGACAGTCACAGCTGCCTATTTCTGTGGAGAATAAATAGACACTCAAAATTCTTCCTTCATATATAATAATGACTTGAGGGTTTATTTAGACAGCATTATTCTATTCTATTCACTCAAAAATATTTAAGCCTTTTTAAGATTTACAAATTTCAATATAGTAAAAATCCCTCAAATTAGATCCTATACCATAAATAAAGTAGATAAAGTTAAGTCCACACAGGTAAGCAGTCTGGCAGAATCACTCTCTGGTAGAATGACGAGACCGGACGACTGGGGAGTATGAAAGGTGAGTATTTATGGATGCTGTGAACGCTGTAACAGGTGTATCTGATTAGAATTCTGGTGATTGTGAATGGATAGGTGGAGCTGGAGGACCTGTGCTGAGGGACATAGGCTGTAACACAGGCTTTCACTGCAGTGAGATAGAAAAATGTTTCATTTTTTAGAGCAAATATATATAAAATACAATGCAATTAAATCCTGCATGGATAAATCCATAATATACATTTGTTTCAAACCTGTCAAAAATGTTTCTTTGAGGTTCATACAAATGAATTAAAGTTTTATGTAAGGGTATAATGATTTGATTATTCCTAAAAGCCAATTACCCTCTGCAAGTTAGACCACACACAACAGTAATTTCCTAAATTCATGCAACTTCAAAAGTCAACTTAAATGCAATCAAATGCAAAAATTAAAAAGTAAATGAAATTACCAAAACAATGTTGCTTCAAGGCAACCTAATGCAATTAAGTGCCGAAAACTTAACCATATACTGCAAAACATGATCTAGAGCCTAAAGTCCTAATTTGTTATTGTGATATGATGATTGCCAATGTTTCACCATGAAGATTTGTTATGGATGATGAAGCACACTTCGACACAACCTCTGGATGACAAAGACTGATATTGAAAACCCTTTCTTGTAAAGATGAAATGTCCATATCGACAACATTTCTCAGGTACCACACATTAAATCTATCATGGTTAAAAAAAATATTTATATATTAAAAAGCTAACATATAGGCACTTGCACTAAGAGTTCTGTTTTGTTTTTTCCCAGATTTTTTTATTTTGACCATAGATGGCACAAAATCTCATCTCATTATTTAATGAATGGCTGTGCTCTATTATAATTTTGTAATTTCATCTGAATATCAGCATTTGTGAACACAATTAAAAACACATACCCAGCATACATACTCAGCTTCACAGACAAGGTTTAAGCTAATTCCAGATTAAAATGCATGTTTGAGCTGTTTTATCTGAAAGCAACTTGCACTGATACTTTAAAATATGTCAGTGCTATTGTTTTATCTCAAGATGTACACCAGTAATGTTATTTTGTTTCTAAGGCACGTTTATAAAAGCTACTTAAATGCCCTAATTGAACCAATGTCTAATCTGTCTGTGAAACCGGGCCTTAAGTTTTTATACATTTCAAATATATTTTATAATGTAATAATTTCACAGTTAATCTCCAAATTAATGTAGAAACAACATAAAGAAATACTTGCTTAATGGCATCTTTTTATGAATGAAGGCCAGTATACTAATACAACTACTGATGTCTTAATGAAATTTCATTGACACTTAAATGAAATAACAAATTAACATTTATTAGGCTTCAAAAATACAACTTTTAATTTAAGTGAACTTAAAAACAATCCTCATATAAACCCATAATAAATTTGAACGTCTTGAACTTTCTACTCAACCGCCATTTGTTTTAATTAATAAACTCAACAATTGTTCTTAAACATATTTTAAAATGTGTCAGTGTCATCTCTAGATGCACATCACTAAGGCACATTTATAAAAGGTACTTAAATGTCCTAATTGAACTAAGGCCTAATCCTGTCTTCGCCTAAACCGGAGGTCGGCAACCCGCGGCTCTTTAGCGCTCCCCTAGTGGCTCCCTGGAGCTTTTTCAAAAATGTATGAAAATGGAAAAAATATATTTTTTTGTTTTCATATGGTTTCTGTAGGAGGACAAACATGACACAAACATTCTTAACGTTTTCCAACGCTGTAAAAATGTGTATAATAAATATTAAATTTCAACATTTCTGTCAACGAAGATTTGCGTCATAGCCATCGACGTCACTTTCCCGCCGAAAGCGCGCTCCCTCAGCTGGACTGAGTGGCAAAAGAACCTGCTGCGTGACTGGATTTTATAGAGGAAACTGCGAAAACGCGAGTAAAAACAAACGAATTACACTAAAGGTTGGACTCGATAGTGTTTCTTACAACTTGTCAAATAAACCTAATCCATGGATATTGACATGTAGCCAGGAGTCGTGTTTCCTGACATATATATGTGCCTGATTTGACGCCGAGGAAATACATAAAGCAAATCTGCCTGTGAATATTTTATATAACTACAATATAGGTAACTTAGGTTTAAATCCACGTAATCACTTAACGTTATATCAATGTTATATATATATCGTCATATTGCCCATCCTTAAAACATATAGTTTTATAGTATAGTTTTTGTCAGTGTTTATTTTAAAACACACAATTATGCAGAATATAAGATGAAAAATATTTAATAGATGATTTGTCAACATAATATATAACAATACAATATATATGGAATGATTTTACCTCAAAATCCAACAATTTGACACAAAATGATAACTGCAAATCCATGTTTCTCTGCTGGAGTCCAGCTGTTTCTGTGAATTGCACCGATCCATTTGCTTCTTTTTCTGTAGTTTTCAGCAGTTTTTAAATATATACCTCGAGAATACCTCATTATGTATTTGTAGCCTACTTAGTCATTTTGATAGTAGGCTAATATAGCTAATATACACTTACAGCCTGTGTTGCCTTCATATAAGGCTTTTAATTTTTTGCGGCTCCAGACAGATTTGTTTTTTGGTTTTTTTTGGTCCAATATGGCTCTTTGAACATTTTGGGTTGCCGACCCCTGGCCTAAACCCTGTCTGTGAAACCAGGTCTATATCACCATGCCATTTTTAGAGCCACTTGTTTTTCCTTAATGTGATGTTAATTCCTGTTCATACCATGTGGGGTCATAAATAAATACATTTGCATGTAAACTGAAGCAAGTTGTTTACTTTGAGAGACTTTTTGATTCAAAACCAGATTAATAAGTTGTTTGCAATCACGTGGTTCTGGTGACGCGCGAAGGGCAAGCAGTGAAAATTAGAATGGAAGACATGGAGAAAAGTCCTTCCTATGCTGTTTTAGAAAGGTATAAACAGAAAATCACAACATATGTTGGACGTGATCTTTATGTTATGAAGATAAGCGACTTTTCCACTGAATTGAAAGACTTAAAATAATCACATAGCTGAGTGTTTTTGAAAGTGTTGTCTTTGTTGTTGAATCGACTTCTGTCAGCTTGTTAAACATTTATTTATTTGGATATTTTCTACCATATGATGGCTGAAGCAGCAGCGCGTAACACTGTTCTCATGGTAACCAGATCAACATTGTGAACGGAATACTACAAAACTGAATTTAAAACACCAAATTATCATTCAATGGGATAAAATAGCTTCTCTTCCCTGCAAACGATACCATGAAGAATGTGGATATTTAACCAAGTCAAAAACAAATAAGGTAAGCAGGTATCCACATTCATTTCAGTATCAGTAGACGCAAACGCTATTAAAGGCGACAACTTTTAAAGTTAAAAAACGATATAAGTTATAAAAAACGGTATAAGTTATGTAAACGATATAAACACCTTCTGGGTTCTCAATTTTATCGATTTGAGCAACCATAAACGACGCAAAACATACGAATTTTGAGTTTTTGATAGGATTCCTATATAGAAAAATCGCTCCCTGCCCGGAATAGTTATCATTACGTGGGTTGTGCATCGGCACGGCTCAGCGCGGATGAATCTAATGCTTGCTACACCGGTGTGGATACTGCACTTCAGAATCACAGATTCTACGTCTTGAAAGTATGACCAATATAAGATTTTCACTGGAAAATGTCAGCTGAACAAGTAAGTAACATTTCTGCCACTTTTGTTCTGACCAACTGAGGAAAAAAGCATTAGGCCTACAATAAATCGCGCTGCTAATGGTGATTAAATCTAACGATCGCTTAGCTTGGATCACGCCAAACCGTACAAATTATTATTACTGTTATATTTTGTTATCAAATTTTTAATGTTAACAACATCAGCATTGGTGACTATCCCTGCATCTCAATCAGCTCCCTAGGTCGTGAATCAGTATATCATGTAAATGAATGTGGCCAATTCCCTGATCAGTGCCCTGACTACTGAACTAGGGAGCTGATTGAGACGCACGCTATGTGTATTTAGTGTATATTAGTGTTACCTGTAGATTTCAATTTCCGTAGCCACTCCACAGTCCAAAGTCTTTTGCTTTTTGATTAGGGGTGAATCTCCAGTTGTCACTGATGATTGTCAGTGTCAGATTGGCGTTTCATTATTTCAGCTGCTGTGAGAACAGATAAATGATAAATGATTCGCTACAAGCAGCATCCTCACATGATAAAAACCGACTCCTTTTTTCTGTTTACGGACGTGACGTAATGACGCAAAGACGAACTGCTGCATGCTCAAATTTCCCACGGAAATCCACCAGGTCGCTCTTATTTTAAAACATTATTACAAGCTTACCGTTGTGAATCGAGCTAAGATAAGGAGATAGTTTTGAACACTGGCTGGTTATGTACTTGCTCAAAAATTGATTTTGGATTATTTTTAACCCAAAAAAGTTACGGACTGCAGCTTTAAATGCTAGGCACAAGTGTTTTTGTTTATTTATTCATTACTGTTTATTTCCTGTCAGCTTGCAGGCTCGTTTATTGCCTCAATAGCCATTGTTTGTAACAGTCTATCACAAATACATTCCTGGTTTCATTACTGTAAGTTTGTTCTGTCAAAAAATGTAGGCCTACTGTATGCTCTTTTTAAACCAGTGTTCTCAGGGATTGTTTGTTGTGCTTCGTGGCGTTGTTTTTTTTATATATTATTTCTTTATTCTTTGTACTATTTCTATACCCCAACCCAAATCATCTTCCTACACCCCTGCAATTATATTACACAGTTAAAGTCTATAAAAGTAGAACAAACTACAATATTTTCAAACCATATGTTGACAGAAAATTTAAACATGTTAACAGTTTGTGTCTTTCAAAACATGTTAAAATCAGATTGAAGTTTATTCCTTTGTAGCTACTGACTGATCTTCAACAGATGGAACTGTAAGAGCCATTTTAATGTAATTATATATAGTTTTTGACCACACTGCAGAGTAGCAGGCAAGCCAAGATGGATTATGGTTCTACAAGCTATGGACTTGATATTTGTAAACTTGAAAGAATGACACCATAGGAAGCTAACTGGAAGAAATGTTTATTCATTTGAGCACAATAAAGAAAGACACTGTTTACATTTTACATCCATCTGAATGGACTATGTGTCAGATACTTGTTCACTCCTATTAACAATAACAGCAACTTAATGGAAAGACACTACAGGAACTGTGAAATAGACACACACAAAACATTTAACATTTAAATTGACGTCTTGTTATTTTTTTATTTATTGTATTTTCACTGCAGTTATTACTTCCATGAATGACCATCATCTGATGAAAATATTGATTTAGCCTATATAATATAAGAAAGACAGTAAAGGCATGTCTGTCATGCAGTGAGAGAATATGTGAATTGATTGGGGGAAAGACACTCAAAGAAAGAAAGAAAGAGAATTTGAATTTTAAAAACGATTTTATTACAATAAAATCGTTTTTTATTGATGATTTTATTGTAATAAAATAAAATCCCACCCCCAAGATTATCCAATTACCACATAAGTAGGCTATCAAGGAAATCACCAAAAGAAAAAAAAAGAAGAAAAGAAAATACAACAAATAAGTAAAAAATAGCTATTCATCAACAACACAACACTCCATTTTCACTCCTTATAAAATAAAAATCAATTAATACTCTTGCCACATGTAAGAACATAAACACTACATCTTCCCCTGTCAACCTTTCAACCTTATTTGTCCTGCTCACATAGATGGCTAGTTTGGCCTGTCCTAAAATAAAATTCAGCAACTGACAAAGGAAACTCCTCTTTTTAAAGGGGTCATTAACTGAGAAATCAAAATTCCAAAATTCTGTCATTGTGCTATAAAAACATGCTGTAAGTTTCAGAACTCTTTCTCAAGTTTCTTTCAGAACTTTCTCGTTAGTCTAAAAGCAACTTATATTGAAGCCAGTCTACCAAAACGACAGGTTCTGGAATGTGCCACTTTATGACAATAGTGTGGCTAAACACCGCCTCCACAGAAGATCAACGCCTGCTTCTACATCATCACCTGATTAGCCCCACCGTCCGATTCATGCATAGTAGGTAAATAACGAGAGAGGCAAACGCAGGTCTACGCAGAAACCAAATGATAAAGATGGCTCCAAAGACAACAAGATGCTGTGCAGTGCCAAAACACAATCTTTGCATTGCCCTCCTTCTGATCCCAACATTAGGAAAGAGTGGATGAACTTAATGGATGAACTTTATTTAAGTTTCAGACCGCATCAGTAAGAACTTGGTCCTTTGTTCACTTCATTTTATCGCAGATTTGTGTCATGATCACCTGCTGGAGTGCCCTTGATAGCCACCAGAGGGCACTCCACCCCAGACTACTGCCACTATCATGGACTCCATTTCCTATAACCCACATCCCGGACTCATTGCACTCAGCTGTATTCACTCTTGTCATTAGTTTCTGTCTTATACCCGGTTTGGTTTTGTCTTGATCATCAAAGTTTTGCGTAATGTTACTTGCAAGTCTGAGCACTATCTCTAGTTTGTTTTCTTGTTTTTGTGGACTGTTTTCATGGATTTTGACCCTTTGTCTGGCATTGTACTCTGGAGATCCCTAAATAAAAGCTGCAGTTGGATCTTACCCACAAGTCTCAGAGCACCAACAATTTGTTTACAAACAAGGTACAATTTAACACAGGATTTTCAGCAAGATTAAAACTAATGACGCTTCTCCACTGCATAGTATGGTTAGGTACAGCTTGATACGGCTCACTTAAATAGTACCTCTTCGGTTGAGGTTCCAAACGTGCCTTACCAAAACTAAATGTGACGTGTAAACACTGCAGATCACTGATTGGTCAGAGAGAATCGTTACCACCAAACCCACTAGATTCAAGTAGTCAGTAACACCCACCACAGTATCATTTGGTTGCAAAACTTTTTTTTTTTTTAAACAACTTGCTTTAAACGAATGTTGCATGCAACTTGAACAAAGAAATGGCTGTATTGTGGTCAGTAGACGAGGTGCAGACTCGTTATTAGCCAAGGAGAGGATCCACGGCAGTAAAGGCAGTGCAACTATATCAATCTATAATCCCACCCACTTTGAAGCGGTACTAAACTGCAGTGGAAAAGCAAACTGAAAGTAAAGCGAGTTGAACTGTGCCGAACCGAACCGAGTCATACCACACAGTGGGAAAGCGCCATAAAAGACGATGCTGTGCTTACTACGGTATATTGAATACATCAGTAATGTCGCACCACACAAACGTAACTATTTTATTATGTGGTCACTATTGCTTTGTCTGCTATTACAGATCGTTTGATATGTACTGAGTTTTTATGCATTTTTAAATTCTGATTAAATTATATACAGAAAGCAATCAAAGAACGATCTCTTTATAATGACTGAAGCCATCGATCACACACAAGTTTATCTGGACACTTGCCAACACTCCCATTATAATCAGTGACTGCACAATAAACCACTTGCTTTATTTACATCATTGCATTGTTAGTTATGGTGAAAGCATTCATGAGAGTGCTGAAATCTTGTTGCAATGACAAGATCACTGAATTCACACGATCAACAGACTGTCATATTTACAATGTGTTTGCACTGTTAATGATAGAAGCATTTGTGAGACTGCAGAAACCAAGTTCCAATGACATGATCACTGCCATCACATAATCAACAAGCTGTCATCGGCTACAATGCTCATCGATGCAAGCTTTCATGTGACGGGTGTAGACCTAAATAGTGCTATAATCAACACTTTTCACGATTAGTTAATCTTGACAGCTGTTGGCCCTAATAGTAAAAACGTGGTAAAGTTTTTGAAGTGGGAGTTCAATCCTTAAATGCCTGGCAGCACCAGTTCATCATGTAAGACTTATTTGATATGCAAAGATGTCAGCCAATCACAGCAGATACGCCTCTTCAAACAGATCATTCAGACTAAAATTAGGGTAGAAAAATAGCCTTTTTTTTAAATTATGACAATAATAAATAATCACAATTTTTGATGTAAAAAAAAAAAGAAGAAAAAAATCTAACATTATAAGTTCACCTCAGGAAACACCATGAAATAATAAAAAATGCAGTTAATAACCCCTTTAATATTTTCATATTTAAAACCAAAAATAAAAGTTGTATCATTCGTAATTTGACAGTTTGCAAAACCAAAAATAAAGGCTTCAGTCTAGTCTATCGCACTCCATAAAATCATGAAAAAACATTTCTCCTTTCAGGCAAAAAGGTTATGACAAATATATATTGTAAAAATATGAATCTCATAAAAGAAGAACAAATTACAATATTTTCAAACCATTTTTAAGGACAAATAAATGCTGACAGAACATTCAAACATGTTGACAGAATTATCAGTATGATGAGTCTTTTTAAAGAGGTTAATATCAGATTGAAGTTTCTTCCTCTGTTACGGCGTACTGACTTTGATCTTCATCAGATGGAACTGTGAAATACACATAAAAACATGAATGTCCCACTCAGAGAAATACAATGAGAAATAGAGATGTGCTCCTGCATGTGAAAATAAAATAACCTTGTCTTCACTACTGTCACACACTAATGTCCCAGTCCACGTGATTCATGGAAATAATGAGGAACTCGCCAGAAGTTGCACACTTATTCCTAATGTTCATCTCACCCATCACAAAGACACACAGCCTCATCATATTTATGACCATGTACATCTCGACATGCAAGGATTGAAAGACTTCACCAGAGTGCTGAAAAGCACAGTCCTTGGAAACAACAAGAAGTAGCACAAACTCCAATGACAAGAGGAGCTCCCGGTCACCAAGATCCCTCCATCCTCCAGCAGAATCCAGAACGACCACAGGACCTCCATCACAACACAAGCTACGCAGCAACAGTTCAACAACCACAAAACCCTGGAGCTGCTGAAAATCTACTGAACATCATCTGCTCCAGACTGATGACATAACCTGCATAACTCACACACATTTATACACATGTACATATATATACACACATGGGCGTCGGAACCATTGTATGTGGGTGGGACAAGACCCACCCACTTTTTAAGACCAATGATATTGGACCCACTCACTTTTACCGTCTCTAATTCAGCATTTGTCTAATCCCCCTCAGGTGATGCTACTCCACAAACCACCAACAGAGCATAAAAAATACCAAAAATAAAAATATTTTTTAAAACATCGCCAAGTAAAAAGCTGCGTTTATAAAGAAATGTCTCTTTACGACCACAACAAACGGGACACTTTTCAGACGCGCATTCCACCTTCGCCTCAGCGCCAGGCGCAAGTCAAACGAGCGCGGAAAAGGTAGCTTCAGCTGAACAACAGTGAACTGCGGTCAGATGAGATGTTGTCAGGCTATGTCAGTAAAACTCCAATCAGCCGTTAGGCTATAGCCTACTGTGCTCGAGGCGCAAACTCAAGAATTGCTCGCGCAAATGCGCCGGCGCGCGCTGCATATTACTTTATTATAGGATAACTAAAGCGCTAAAGAAACTACGGGCATGCGCCATCATTATTCTGAGGTAATAATGATGGTGAATAGTCATGGAATTACCAAACATGCGATTAAATCTGCCTCAAAACTGTGCATGCATGTAGGCTATGTATTTGTTGACATGGTTAAAGCTATTGTTATCCAATTTGTTGGCCTTAAAACGTCTTAAAATGCATATGTACACCAAGGAAATCAAAATTTTCTCGGGGGAGCATGCCCCCGAACCCCCCTAGCATAATACATTTTGTGACCTCGATAAATATAAAACCCTGCGTACGGCCCAGCTTCTTTTCTATCTAGCGAAATCAAAGGTAATCGTGTAACTCTCCAGTTGTGCGCACTTTGGGACTAAACTTTGTATGCACTGTGTGATCAATGTGTGAAAATAAATGGGATCAAAAAACGCGATTGAATGTAAAGGTTTGTGTCTCGTTGTTCTATTGAAAAAAATCAATAACTACCGAATGATTGGCATTTTTATCTATTTATCTACCTATGTATGTATGTATGTATGTATGTATATATATATATATATATATATATATATATATATATATATATATATATATATATATATATATATAAATTGGAGGGAGGACCCACCCACATTTTTTTTGCTTCGGACGCCCATGTATACACACACACACACACACACATATTACAGAAAAATCTATCCATGAAATCATTTAAAATCATTTAAAATCAGTTCAGATTATTCGGGGTCTAGACTTTTCTACATTTGGTAACAAGACTGCAGATCAAGACTTACTCAGCAGTGTAACAGATATGGACATTTTATCTTTCATGACATGGGGTGTCATAATGAGACTTTACATTGTAAATTGTTGTTCCTTCATTAAAAAAAAATGTGGCTGTGAATACTTACATGGCACAAAGACAACTTGAAACATTTGAAAATGAATCTATTTGGCTTGAAATTAAATCAGTCATATCACAGTACCTCTGTCTGTCTATATTCCACCTAATGACTCTCCCTATTGCAAAGAGCAAAGTTTTCCAAAGTTACAGACAGACATCTTTCACTTTCAGTCCAGAGGAAATATCCTCATATGCAGAGACTTAAACGCCAGTACAGGGAGTAAAAACTGATTATGTAAATATTGTAGATAATGGCCACATACTCAATGACATCAAGTTTCACAAGAAACAGCTGTAACAGTTCAGTCAACATGAATGTAAAGCAAATGTTAAAACTCTGTAGGTTTAGAGCGATACATCATTAACGGCAAAACCAAGGAGATACATTAGGTAGATTGAGTTATTGCTCCAGATTAGGAACCAGTGTGGTTGATTATTCAATAACAGATATTGATCCAAACTTTATTAATGGATTCACTGTCAGACTTCAACTCCTGATTTCTGATCACTGCCAAACAGTGCTTTACCTGAAACCACCATGTGAAAGGACCAAAACTTCTCCACTCAAATCTGAAAAGCTTTTTCCTTTGAAACTCAAACTCAAATGGAATAATTCAAAGAACACATGAACAGTCCAACTATATTAAGAATGCTGGATAATTTTATGTCCACTGATTTCACCATAGATGTTAATGGAATAAATTTAGCAACAACAACAACAACAACAAAAATAATAATTACATATTCAAAACATTGGTGACTCTAATATTAAATGGCAAAGCAAATGTAAAGTTATGGGTTGATAATGAATGTGCAGGACTCAGAAACAAACTAAAGAGACTTTCTAACAAAAAGCACAAAGATCCATCCAGTCAAACATTCAGCTTACTTATTCAGACTGTCTGAAAAATTACAAGTCTCATTTGTGAAAAAAAACTGAAAAAATATTTAAAAACCATGAAATTGATGAATCAGTACATCAAAACACTTTCTGGACCCTATATAAAAAAAAACTAAGAGATATCACTCCAGAAAGGCACTATTTGGAAATCTTACTTTGAAATTCTTATCAAAAAATTGATCCAACTGACCTTAACCATCCTCAGAGTAAAAAAAAAAGGGAAGACTTAAAACAATTAAAAATGATCAAAATCCTTTGAAGAAAAGTATAACAATGTCTGAAATTATAGAACATATTAAAATTTTTTAATTAAAGAAATTATTTGGACAAGTGAGTGATTTGGAGTGAGACAGAGCTGCAGTCTGAGTCCGATTTAACATCTATATACTCTAAATGAAATGGGATCAGTGCTGGAGCGCTGTAATGTCCCTAGCCTCTACACCACACAGAGGTCAGAGGTCAGCTGTATGCAGATGATCTGGTCCTGCTGTCCGGCACAGCTGAGGGCTTCAACTGGAACAATACTCACAAGTGCTCTAACAGTCAATCTGGACAAAACCAGAGTCACAGTGTTCCAGAAGAAGGCTGGATCTCAGGGAAACAAACACCAGTTGACTTATAATGGACAGTCCTACAGCACAGCACTAGCTACAGTTACTGGGCATTGACATCAGCGCTTCGGGAAGCTTTGGTCTGGTTGTCAAAACACTGAGTGAAAAGACTTAGAGGGCTTTTTATGCTATGAAGTCATAAGAGATGTGTTCAGTTCTGGCATCACCTCCATCAGTCCATATAAGCCCTCCTTGCCAATGAAACCTCATCAGAACCTCATCCTCTAAACACACTCGCTCTTCAACTATTCCATGAAACTCAATTCCCAATTGACTACAGCTACAACCCCAAAACTATTATTAAAGAAATTGACAAAACCCATAAAGACATTCATGATGAATCACTAAAAACACATTTGACCTCCAAAATAAACTCCATGTTACTCGACCCTAAATAGAACCACTAAATTGGCAAATTATCTCTTAATTAAACATTTAAAGAAAGACAAATCCTCTACAAATACAGATTAAGTGACCATGATCTAGAAATAGAGCGAGGAAGATGTAAACACACATGGACAGAGAGAGAGCAGAGGATCTGTAGACACTGTGATCTACAGCAAATAGAGGATGAGAAACACTTTCTACTCATCTGTATTAAATATCACGATGTAAGAGAAACATTTCTCCCCAGATATGAAGCACTGGTTCCATCATTCATTGAACTTAGTGATACTGAGAAAATGCCCTTCATACTTGGAGAAGATGACAGCACAGCTGCACTAACTGCAAAATATGTGTTAGCCATTCAACAATGTTAGAGACAGTTAACTCAATAGAGAGACCCACTATATTTATTAATTTATTTAAATAGATTTTGTTTATTTATTTACTATGCTACATGCAACATTTTTTTTTTTAATTATATATAATATGTTAATGCTTTGGCAACATTTTAATACACAGTCATGGTAATAAAGCTCATTTGAAATTGAAACTGAAATTGAGAGAGAGAGAGAGAGAGAGAAACAGACAGAATTTTTACCTCTTGCTCTGTAACATTTGTAAAGCAGCACGACTGTTGCTACCAGATATGGACAAGCTGCCAGAAGAAAACTGAGGATGCTGAAGACAGAAATCTGACCAGAACGTGACACTGAAAAACAGAAGGATATTTCACTTTAACTGTAAACACAGATACATTTTTCCAATTATCTATCAGGGTTCCCACTCTGTTTCAGAGATCATTTTCCAGGACATTTCAAATTTCATTACAAAGGGAATAAAAGAAGCATCACAGATTCATGGTCTAAAGTAATATATTTCCAGAAGTCTTATAAAACCTGTATTGTTTTAATTTTGATTTTATTTACTATATTATTGACAGTATTCAGTCATTGTACTTCATTGTCTTTTCCTTTTTGTAAAGCACACTTTACATATTCATCTTAAAGCAGAACTAAGTAACTTTTTTTACCTTCATAAATAGTTTTCTAAGTCCTTACGATGGTTAATTGACTTTTAGTGGTGTGTTTGAGGCGTGCACTAACCTCCTCTGGCACGTCTACGCCAGAATACAGCACTTGCAAGTTGAGCTGCATCGACCCGATACAATCTCGCCTCATGTTCACGTTCACGCGAGAGTGACAAAATGCTTTACAGTAATTCAAAAACAATGTATATATTATGACTTTATAAGACAATTTCGAAAATTACCCACCTCCATCGAGTGTACTGTATTTGCAAATTACCCACCTCCTCTTTCTTGTACTGTATTTGCAAAACTACTGCGCTGGTGAGCGTTGTAGTCGTTGTAGTCCAGAGCTGCGCTTGGAGTATTTACGACAGTGTGATTCACTGAAGGAAACTAGGGGGAGCTTCGCAAATCTTACTGAGTTCCGCTTTAAATTGTTATAATGTATTCATATAATAAACTATTTAATAAAGTTATATAAACAATCATTATAATCTAGTGTATTAATATAAGCAAACAAGATATCACAATATAAATAATGCTATGAGTTTAACGTTTTAAAATAAATACAATTTTGAATAGTGAAAAATGAAAGATACTTTTAAAATTAAACTAACAACGGCAGTAGGTGGCAGCAAATAACGGTGAGTCATTAGTCAATCTTTCAGACGATTCGTTCAAAACGCTAATTCATTTACAAACAAAGCACATGACGGTCTTTATGAACAATAATGAAAATGAAAATAATTTATTATGTCTATGTTTATGATAGTGTCATTGAATCACTTTCTCAAATGATTCGTTCAAAATTGTAGATTTATTCAGAAACGAAACACCATGGTGTGTTGCTGACCTCTGCTCTTGTTTTGTTTAGAACTATTTCCGTTGGTGAAAAAGACAATTTTTTTTTTCTAAAATATAAGTCACTTATATTAACTTATATTAACTTTTGATAAACTGTTGCAGAAAATCAGAATCAAATTTGCCTGCACCTCGAGGTGTTCACAATAGTCTGTGCTGCTCCAGGAGTGTGTAGTGAATGTGTGATTCATGTGTGATTCAGCATCTTATGATGACTTCCAATAGGCCTATCGCTCAGAATTACATAAAACTAGGGGGACTATATCTAAAAGAATTACAATGAAAAACAGTTTGTCATGGTGATGCAAACTTTTCAACATTTCTAAAACAAAATAAAAAGACTTTACATATCGATTTGCTACATGTTTGACATGAAGGTGAGTAAATTATATAGTATATATTAATATGAGTTCCCTTTTGATACTACACTCGTACTGTGTCGTACGTCTTATACAGATGACAAGATGCATATGGGGAAAACTCCTTTTTCTCCGATTTCTGAAGCCTTTTTTCAATCACAGTGTAACTGCATGACCATTGGTTCGTGGAGTTACAGTAAACCAGAGCCATATAGAGAGAGTTGCGACAACTCCATTGACTCCAATGGATCGTTTTTTTACAGCAATGGCGGCTCGTGCAGCCTCTCAATATTTCCCGGAAGTAGCAGCCGCGCCGTAGAATTACAGCAGAACAAACCGTTTGTGATGTACAGGTACTTTTAAAAGGTAAGCCGTTTAAATTATAAGATTTCATATTATCAGTAGCCTACATCTGAATCAAATTAACTTGTGTATTAAAGCATGCTAGCTCATTGCTCACTAAATTTTTTTTTTTTTTTTTTTATTGTTTCAGGGGATGTTATCAGATAGTAGATTAGATAATAGATTAAAACAGTTTATTTATTGTAAAAACTATTAATGAAGTTTTGTAATTAGAGAAAAAGGCTTCTAATCGGGGTTAAATATAACTTTGGGGCTTGTGGTGGGTAAAATGAGAATATCCTTATTAAATGTACAACCCAGTTGAAATACTACAGTAAATATATAGTAAATATATAGTATAGTGTTTTTGAACCATATACTGTAGCAAATTGTAGTATAATGTATATATTATAGTATTTGCAACACTTTGTTAATGAATGCTATAGCATACTGCATAGTGAACTGATAAACTATAATAAATACTGTAGTATACTTTAGTTTTTACTATACTAAACTCTAGTGTATAGTGTAGTATAATATACCCTATAGTTAAAAACTTAGTACAGTAGGCTATTAAGTAATTTGTTTATATTACTATAGTTGTTATATTATTACAGCAACTATAGAATTACCACAACAAACTAATTCAAGTACTTTACTATAGTATGGTTCAAAAACACTATAGTATTTACTATAAATTACTACAGTATTGTTTTTAACCTGGGAATAAAGAAAAAAAATCCTTATTTTAGAATTTATATTTGAGAATGTATACATTATGATTCTGTTGACTGTCTATTATGTGTCAGTTCAGCTGATTTTTGTATTGATGGGGAGAGGGAAGTTTATAAGTGAGATTAAAAAAAACAATGCTTAAAAAAAAAAAAAATCATACTAGGCTAAATGGGAAATCATACTAAATACCAAAACTGTATATTATATACTATTTCTGTATTTAATTTCTCCCGTTTTTGTCTCCTTTTATCTTGCTTTCAATACAAGCACGAAGGGGATTCATATCCTGAAGACTCCATGCAATGATGCTTTACCCTCACCGCCAGTCTCTGCTCCTTGGATTTTGCAAGCTTTTCCTTGCTCCTTATTTTTAATAAACCTTTAATAAACATAAAAGTTCCCAGTGAAGGGCAGATACACCTATATATGATTAACACACAACTTAGCACACAAACTTTAGTTCTATTTAGATCACTCTTGCTGACTAGAACATATTTTCTCCTTTCCGTGTCAGTAAACGATGCATTCATACTGCTTTCTCTGAACAACTGGATCTTCCTCATGCAGCACTGCAAACCATAGCAGAGACTACAAGAACATGTAGGAAAGGACAGACAAAATGCTTGACATGCAGTTTATTAGAAATTTATAAATCCATTGTATTGAATCAATGTGTGTGTATAATCATGTTTTGTTTTAGAATTGAATATATTGTGTATGGATTTAAATATAGTAATAAATGCATAAGAATGGTAAACATTAAAATTAAGTAAATTTCGCTTAATTAAATTTTACATTTCACTTGTTTGCAGTGTTTTTTTTTTTTTAAGGCAATCACCTGTCACCTGCAGGTCTCATGTCCCTGTGAAACCATAGTGAATATGACATGATTGCCCTTAACTAACATACAATTTTAAAAATATAAAAATACTTAAAAACAACTGCAACACGATCTTTAACCAAGGTAACGTTAGCCAGAAATATGTTAACAAGGCAGGCAACGCTGGGTGAAAACACTAATCCTCAAATATTAGCAGGTTTTTATGTTTTAAAAACAAAATTTTTGTAACTACAAACACATATTACATTCACATGTCGGTGTATTACATAAATATTGTAAAACGATGCATTTATTGCCTACAAATGACCAAAAATCACGGTTCTGTCTCTCTAACCCTATCATTTTGAATTGCTGCCGAAGCACTTCCTGGAACTATCTGAAGTCTACGCGAATCACGTGACGATCAAGCGTTTTTAACTTCCGTTGTCGCAACTCTCTCTCTATGGCTCTGCAGTAAACGAACCAAAGACGGCACGCCAGAGCCGTGTGAGCCAATGGTGAGCGAGCCCGCCAAAAGGGGCGGGGTATTAGGCTATACAAGCGGCCGTCTCACCATGGCAAATTGATTAATTCTCCTTCAGCGACCCAGATATCATCTCTTCACTTGATCCTACGAGACTTGAAGCCGCCTTCATCTGCAAGCAGCTGGAATTCACCGCTGATCAACTCGCCACTTCACAACTGCCAGATCAGTTCGCCGCTCTCAAACATCTCTGTTCCCACGCCACTCTCAAGCAGCCTGGTCAGCGCTTCGCTCCCGAGCCGCCTGCAGCGTCGAGCGTGTGCATTACGGTGTATCCTTATGCAACGCAGTTGTTATAAATATGAGATAATTTTTTAAAATGCAAATGTCACGGGCACAGTGAGTGCATGCAATGTCTGGGAAAGTCCCTAGCAGAAGCCGCGCTCATTGCGCTCGTTTTCACTACTGTGCTCAGCTGAATATGAAATGACGTTCTTCCCTGACTCAGGCGAGACTCTTGGTATACATATTCACCCAAAAAGAGCACATTTTCTGGTGTTTGTTGCACCCCACAAGCCACGTTCATTGAGAAAGGCGCGAGAGCGAGCTCAATGCTGACAGCGCTCAGCTGAATATGACATGACGCTCTCCCCTGACTCAGGTGAGACTCATGGTATATTAACACTGAAAGAGCATATCTCTGGTGTTTGTCATCTGTTATCTTTGTTATCTTCGCTTGCCGGCCCCACCCCCGCAAGCCGCGTTCACTGAGGGAGTGTGCTCTCACTACAAGAGTGCTAGAACAAGTTCAATGCTGACAGCGCTCAGCTGAATATGACATAACGCTCTCCCCTGACTCAGGTGAGAATCATGGAATATATTCATTCAGAGAAAGCAGGTTTCTCTGGTGTTTGTTATTAAATGCCAAATCACTGAGCGCTTCACTTGCTGGCCCCACCCCGCAAGCTGCGTTTACTGACCCAGACAGCCTCGTATGTGTTCCCAGTTGCCCCGTTCAATTCCAGGTGCTGGGAAAATGTGTTTATTGCACGCAAAGGGCCCGTTCTAGCCCAAGTGTATAACCGCTGTGGTAGCGGACAAGATAAAACACAAACATACTCAAAAAAAGAGCGCAAAATTCCTCTTCCACCCCATGTGTGCACCACAGTCCATCACGGTGACTCAGTGCTAGAACCAATCCAGCCCCTCGCCACGCAGACCATCCCCGGAGTGTCAGCTTGGGTGCTGAACATAGTAAAACAAGGTTATGTACTCCAATTCGCTCAATGGGCCCCGTTATTCAACGGTGTCTAAACCTGCGCACGTCCTGCATTCCGAGGTAAACATTATGCTGGTGAAAGGAGCCATAGAGGTGGTTCCCCCAGCACTGAGCGAGTCAGGTTTCTACAGCAGGTACTTCCTTGTTCCCAAAAAGGATGGCGGTCTCAGACCCATTCTCGATCTCAGACATCTGAACAGGGCCCTGATAAAGTGCTCATTCAGAATGATCACTTTGAAGCAGATCTTCCTGCAAATAAGCCCTGGGAGACTGGTTCTTTACCCTGGATCAGAAAGACGCTTATTTTCACATCCAGATAGTCCCCCATCACAGACAATTCTTGAGATTTGCCTTCGAAGGGGTGGCATATCAATACATGGTCCTTCCGTTCGGGCTATCTCTAGCTCCCCGCACTTTGACAAACCACTTGGAGTGCTTGGGGCTCAGGATCAATTTTCCAAAGAGCTCGTTATCTCCCAGCCAACGTGTCTCGTTCCTGGGGATAATTTTAGACTTGACGCACATGAGGGCCGTGGTCACTCCAGAACGATATCTAGCCATTCAGCAGCTCATGAAAACCTTTATGCCCGGGGCTTCTTTTCATCCCGTCCCAAGCCTGGTGACCTGGTCGTTGCTTGCTCAAGGTGAGGCAGGTGTGCGTCGCAACCCTGGCTCCTTGGACGAATCCCTGCTGGTTTGAGCAGGGCGTGGCACTTAGGACGATGAACAAGAGGATGGTCGTCTTCACAGATGCCTCCAAGATGGGTTGGGGAGCTCTGTGCGACAACAGTCTGGCCTTTGGCACTTGGAATGGCCCAGAAATCAAGCTTCGTATCAACCGTCTGGAAATGATGGTGGTATATCAAGCTCTCCAAGCCTTCCTTCCTCTCCTGGTGGGACACCATGTGTACGATAATCTTATCAGCCTAACTTTTCTTTCCCTGTTTCTCCCTGTTTCCTCTCTCCTGGGCCCGCATGTATAAAGTCGCTCAGAGTAAAATTTTAGTCTTAAGTGTGTCAAAATTCTAAGAATGACGTAATTTTACTCTTATTCTTAGACTTAAGAATAAGTGTGATTCATAAAGGTTCCTAAGTGTCAAGACTAGGTCTTAGCTCCTAAATTATTTAAGAGAGCTGGAGAGGTCTCTTAACCTAATTAAGAGTAACAAGACACACGCTTTCCAATGAAGATATGATGTATTGGAGTTATATGATGACGGATGGAGTTGATAAAATGATATAAACTTGATTGTCAATTATTTTTGTAACTATGACCTAATAAGAAATATAATAACTTTAAATGAATGTAATAAATTTAATAAATATTAGGCCTACTTAAAAAATAATTAATTTTTAATGCATTTTAATAGCCTACATTTAAAGGTGCTGTATGTGATTTCTCAAATTCGTTGTTGAACACTGTTGATATTTGAAATCAACCCAAACAAACCCACTCTCTTCATTGCGCCGCCTCCAAAACTCACACTCCAATACTAACCACCCTGCTCCACAGTTGACGCGCAACAAAATGCTTAACATAAAATAAAGCGCAGTTGATGAACGAATGACAAGGAAGCACAAAAAAATTAACAAACAGTACACAATACAAACAAGAGTTTCTTGTTAATCGCAAACAATTTTGCTTAAACCATCAATATATGAGGAAAATATTTTTTTAAATATATTATTTAAATGTTTTCAAATATGACATTGACTACAACATAATCAGTTTTTGATATTTAATTGGTTCTCTCTTGTTTTTGCATGTGTTCATTATTTCTTTGTATGACAGCCTGGCTAAAAATATTTGAAATATTATTTCATTATCACACATGAAACAATTGACTCCAAACACAGCTACACGATATGCTTACATCTTTTAACACATTTTTAAAAATATTTGAATTAAGGTTGAAGATGTCAGTTTTCATATGGCTGGACATCACATTTGGCCGCTACTCTATGGCAGTTCATTGACTTTCCAACTGACAATCAAACCATGCAGCAAAAGAAAGCCACTTTTATGTTGATAGTGGAGTTGTTGGAGCCATGACACATGACACATCATTGCTCTAACTGTAAATGCTCTAACTGTAAATGAGACATATATCAATAGAAAAAGATTCCACACCATCAATACACCATCAATTTGTGATAATTTTGCACAATGCAAAGCAATTTTTAAAAATAAATTTAAATATTAAAACGTTTCAGTGTCTTTTTCAATGATTTTTTTTTTATAATAACATGGAATTATTGGTGCTGTCCTGCTGTGACTTCACTCTTGCAAACTCGCTATTGCCTGATTCAGAGGTTAAGGGTGGCCATTTTGAGTTGACATCATTGCAGTCCTTAGTTTACAACACTTAAGTCAGCACTTAAGAATCCATCTTACACTTTACTAAAAGTTGCTTTTAGCTTCTTTATAAAAGTCTCCTACTCTTAGAAAACTCCTATTCCTACTACCCTGCAAAGGTAGAACGGAGAAGAGTTGTTATTGTTTCATCACACATCTGTTTTTAATGTACAATATGTATATGTGTGTGTTTTTCTTGGAAAGCAGCCAAGGCTATGAAAGAGAGCCATAATGTGCTCTGGGAAGAATGGTTACTTGACCAGAAGTTGACCATATTTAGACTTGTTTTTCTATATATACACCACATACACCACAGTATATTCTCATTGGACAGTTGCTACACCACCCCTTGAACATGTATAAAAGCCATGTACAGTAAGATTGGGAGAAGGTTTTGTGAACGGATTGGCTTCATGTTCATGACTCTTTTCCCATAGGCCTATGCATTCAATGAGTGAAAAAGACAAACTGAGAATGAGGCATGACTAGGGACAATAAACAGAGATTAAAATAATCTTACAGTTTTGGGGGCTCGTCCGGGATTTCTCCAGACAGGTAAGAAATAAATGCTTAAGTGCATCTTACTGCCTGTTGAGAAATTAATCCTTAAATTTCTGGGATTTTTGCCATATTTGGTAAAATCGGTTACCCTCGTATTTGAATAAATATGGGAAGGACAAAAAGAGGATTGATCACCCTTTTTGTCACTGGTGTTATCCACATGATTTTTGAGCGTGGGAAGGAGGAATAGATGATTATATGTGTGAAGAGATTTCTTTATTTTCCTATTCCTTAGGATATCTCTCAGTCCTTTTTCCACAATTGAATTAATTTTTTTTTTTTTTAAAGAATTTAAAATATTTTAAAGAATTGGAATTGTGAAGTCCTTGCAAGGCATTAAAACTTAAACTGCTAAATTATTTTTTTTTTAAATTGCCTACAAAATCGTTCTGGACAGGAGACAGAACATTAGAGCTATTAATAAGCAGATTATCGTAATCGTAAGTTCACTTTGATTTAGTGAAGTTATGAAGCAGATCCTGTTCTGTCTCTGCTGTGTTAGATCAAGGGGCTGCTGATATTAAAAGCAGTTGTATATGAAATCCATGATGAATTAGGAGTCAAATATCAAAATTCTGTATATTAGATGTATGACAATGGGGGATAGCGCAGATATGTGCAACTGTATTTAGATAATTTGGCTGAATAGATTTATGAGATTTTGATTTATGAGTCTCAGCTTAGATATAGGTTAAAGACCATACTTTAAATGAAATAACTTCTAGAGTTAATAGAGAAACAAATAAATAGGACAATATTAAATGAAAGTTATCAAAGATATAGTATAATTCTGTTATTTAAAGATGTCTGTAATTTGTACTCGTTATCCCTGGGAGACAGTATGAAATTTGATCTATGGCAGAGATTTTAAGAGTTTGTTATGTGAAGAATAACTTCTGCATTGTGCTGAATAAGATCAAGATTGGGTGACTAATTTAATTGGATGTTTTGAGCTCAACATAAAAAGAACAAATATTTGACGGTTGCCAACTTTTATTTACTATTATTAGATTGAGATTGAAGTCTGACTTTATAACAGAATACATTATGCTGATGCATTTGTTATAATTATTCAGTTGTAGTGAGTAGCTTACTGCTCTTTTCTGCACTTTGAAAAGAAGAAATTGCTTGCTTTTTCTGAAAAGAAGAACTTGCTTTATTAAAATAAAAATGAGGAACTGCTATTGTCAACCAGATGATAAAAATAGGAGACATCTGAAAGAGGTGACGGAAACTCAAAATCAGAGTGCTCATATACAATTGTGGTTGGAATTTACATGTGGCTTAGAGCAACTATGCTGTGCACTGAGTGTGCTGTGCACAGTGTGTGTGTGTGTGTGTGTGTGTGTGTGTGTGTGTGTGTATATATATTATATATACACACACACACACACACACACACATATACACACACAAACAATATCTGTAAAACTTTTAACAGACTTGTTTTTAAATGGTGAAATTTAAATATTATTACTGAGTTAGAACTCTATTCTTATTTAAATTAAAAAGTACTCTAGATCACCGCTGATCTAGAGTACTTAACCAACATTTAACCAACATTTCTGACAAAATACCACAGTTACAGGTAGTGTTACCACTGTAATTCCATGATAAATGTTGTTGAATTGTTGGTTTAAAAGTATGCCAAATGGATAGGCTTGTAACGAATGTAGCGGTTATTACTAAATTTATGGATGAAATATGAATATAATAATTCATAAGGTTATGAATAAATTATGATTCATATATCGACCCAACGGGGAATTAAACATATATTGTGAATCAATTACAACGAATTATAATCAATTACATATATGATTAGTTCTGGTTTAATAATTATTTAGAGAAACTGTTCGTTTGTCCAGCAAACTAAGTCCCTCACAGAATATTATAAACAGAGTTATTCTCTGGCCATGAAAATAACTAAAGCATAAAGCGATCGAAAAACGTTAAAGTGACTTGGTCTTCAGTTGAAAGAACGAACAGAACAATCGAGCATGAATTAAAGTGTTTAATATATGCAGCTATGACTGAGATTATAGGTCTAAAATATATACAGAAGGTATACACATATATATACACAAGAGTGAAAATGAAGAAAAGACATGGAAAGAAAGATGATCAAAGGATGGCAAATTCTTTGTTAAACCTTTTTGAGAGAGAGCCAGCACAGAAATCAGTTTAGACAAATTCAGATAAATGATAATACTTGCTTATTGGTTCAAGTCCGTGTGTAGCAGTTTCAATGCGCCTGGCTGGGTTGGTCCTTTCAGAGAGGGTTTCTCCGGCGGGGTTTTCAAAAGAGGTTTAAGCTTAAGTAACTTAGCCGAAGAGAGAGAAAGTCTAAGGAAGTGGTCCTCCCGAACTGCGCGCGTGGTTGGGAAGCGCGGTCACCTGAGGCGTCCGTGCACGAGGTGCTCGTGAGTCAGTCGGGAGACAAAGGAGAAGAAGAAGAGAGAGTGAAGAGGTGTGTGTCGTTGTCTTTATGGAAACCCAAGCTAACACACCTCCTGAATTGTAGCGACCAATAGATGCGCAGCACTATTTGGCGGGCAAAGTTGCTTTGTTTGGTCTCCTAGCTGAATTTGCATACTTGATGATTATCCGATCGGATTTCGAGATGGAGTACGTTCTTCACAGGATCATTAAACACATAGAAAAATGCATTTGTCCGTTTTGTGACATGTCTCAATGAATAGCTCAAGTCCGGAGCTTTAAAACGAGATCAAACTCGATAGGTCGGAAAGGCATAGGGAAGAAGTTATGGTTTACAGACAGAATTCCACTATTACCATGCACACTAGCACAAATACACTCCTTTAAACACTAGGAAACATGCATACGCTTCAAAATACAGGATGGGTATACGTCAGCGTAGTTGTATTTTACACATACAGTCAAAAATGTATGATTGTGTGTTTCTATATGTGTCTGTGTGTGTGTTTTTGTGTGTCCCTGTGTGTGTGGGGTGTTGGAATGTGGATCTGGTCAGTCTCTGGGGGGGGGTGCTCCTTTTGAAGTCACCAAAGTGAGGAAGTTGGACTTTTCTGTTTACCATCGCAGGCCCACAAACCTGCCGAAAGTCACAGCCGTCCGGCGCCGATTTAGTGATTTATAAACAAAGTTCACCAGGTTAAAAGCGTTCTGAAAACTCCAAAGTTTATTGACTCTGAACGGATCCATCCAGGCGTTACAGTCCCCCTTTCGGCCAACGAAGTTCCTGTGTGGACTTCGTTGGACGTTAACCAAGTTTGATGGCACATGGATCCAGATGGTCACACAGCAGGTGGTTCCTACTGGTCCTTGAGGAAGGGCGGATGGGCACTTGTCTGTGGACTCTTGCATCCCTTTGGTCGCTTTGGATAGGATGAAGGCCAGGCCCAGGGCGAGTGCGTACTTGATTGCCATGGGGAGGCAACGGACTGTGTTGGCAGCAGTCCAAGCTCGGGCTCTAGGTGAGCTGGTCAGGACAGGCAGTCGTGAGAGTGCTTGGAGGGTTGCATCGATGGGAGTACTGTCACTTAGCTGGGACCCCCTTTTGTCAATCCTCAGTTCCAGTCCTGGATCTAAGGCGTTATGGTGATTCCTGGAGGAGGATGGGATTTCCAGTTCTGACTGGTCCTCTTTGCTTGAGAGACAGTACGCTGCCAGATGGCTGCGATGAAGGATGGAACCCAGGGGTACCTGGATCCTCTTACTTGGATTGGGCAGGCTGACACGAGTGGCGGTGCTGTGCTGATTGTAGGTTAGGGTGGCAGCATGAGTGGGGGTGTGGATGAGCAGTTGATCACCCACCATCTCGGCTTGTGTTCCGATGACTGGGGTGTGAGGTTTGGCCGGGCAGCGTGTGTCGCTGGTCATGGGCTGCAACCGGCCCATTCCTTCAGTGTGGTTTCTGAGGAAGAGCTGGTTTGGGCAGAAGTACTGAAAGTCTTTGGTGAAACTACACCTGCTAAAGTGGGGAGCCAGGCACAGCCGTGGGTTGCTGTTGTGGTGGGCTACCACATCTGAGGTGTGTTTCTTGGCATGGGTGTTACATTGCCACCACCTGATATTGACCTTGTCTTTGGGTCTGGAGATGTTATCTCGTTCACCGCTGGGTAGATTGAGAAGGACAGCCAACTCATTCTGCTCAGGGTCGACGTGCAGTAGGATGGCAGCACCCAGGGAGTCAGTGAGGTGGGCTGGAACAGTCTTGGTGGGTCTGCCAGTAGCAAAGTCCAGCACACTTTGTGTAGGATACTGAGGGATCCTATTCATAGCCACTCTGTCCATAGAGAAGCTAACTTCTCGCAGCAGGTCTGTCATCAGAGCTATGACCAGCTGCTTTTGGGCAAAGTCATTTGGGAAGGCTGTAAACAGTTGCTTCATTGAGTTCGCCGTTTGGATCAGCAGGAAGCTGTGATTACAGAGGACCATCACAATACCTTTCCGGGATTTGCAGGTGATTTGCAGAGTTTGGCTCTGTGTTGCGAGTGGTTCTCTCAGCTGTAGGTGGAGCTTGTTGCGATGCTGATGAGTGGGGTAGGCTGGGATGAGACCCGAGCCTCCTGGTTGGTACAGGTGCAGCGGCAGTGGCACCTGCCGTGTCATCAGTAGTTCTGTGGGGAACACCTGAGTTGACTCCTGTATGGTGTCTGTGATGGCCATGAGCATCAGAGGAGGTTTTACAGTCCAGTCTTTCTGGTCGACTGACCGTGGAAACGTGACTCCTCGGTTTTGCAGTGGAGCTCTGTGACTTGCGTTTGCAGTTTGGACTTGACAGCAAACCTGACATTCTCTGACATACTCTGCCACATCTTTCTGCATGCTGGGCCAGTACACCACTTGTTTCAAAGTCTCATAAACAGTTCTGGTGCCATGGTGTTTGGCACATGGTGTGTTGTGGGTGTATATCCGTTCACCCCCCTTTTGGCCCTGTGGCAGTATAAGCTTTGGCGCTGTGAGGGCATCAGGGACATATTTTAGAAAGTTCACTCCCACACGCAGCATGTGGTTGGTTTCATGTAGTTGTTTGTGGCCAGGGGCCGCCGTGGGACCAGATGCCGTGAACGGGAGGTTGGAGGGGTATGAGTGGTGGTGCAAAGCATTTCGCATGGAAGTGTTGGCAAGTTTGGTTGTCAGTGGCAGTGGCAGTAAGGCGGGAAATGTTGCGGGAACAGTCCGCTGGCTGCGGGTAGTTGGTGCACATGAGTTCTCTGATGTTATGAGCTGAGGAGACGTGAAGGGTTTTGAGGGTAGCTGCTGCTTCACTATACTGACATGACTGGGGACCCCACCTGCTGTTCTGTGGTTGGCATGGTTGGTTTCTTAACCATCGTACCCCTGCATTTGCCTGTGGGATGCCCTTATGGGTGTAGAAACGTCCATTGACGTAGGCCGTGGGCATTCCTTGGCACGCATTCTCTTTGAGGTATCTGTGACAGGCTGGTCGCTGTTGTTGGGGTACCAGTATCACAAGTGTCAACGCTGGTGTGCTGTTATAGCAGTTTTGGCAGGCAGCTGAATCTCCGCTCTGTGCAGACTTGTGCTTTCTGGCACGTCGTGGCAGTGGCACTTGCTGGTTTGACATCCTGAAGTCGATGGTGGGTCGCCACTTGCTGTCTGGTTTGACAATGGACCAGATGGAGACTGAATAGGTGCTGTTGCATGGGCAGCTAACACCTTTTTCTTCCATGAAACGAATAGTTTCCTGCACTGGTTCCTGTGAGGCAATAGGACCATTGTACTGTTTGATGAAGGTGGGAGGAGCATTTGGGTGTGTTGCACTATGCACTGTGTGAAGTTTAGTGGGACCACAGCCTAAAAAGTCTTTGTCAAATGTCACTTTGAATTTGTTCAAGACGTTTCTGAGTCTTTGACAGTCTGCGTCATTCTTTAGGGCACTTGCATCTTTCTGGATCTGTTGGCCTTTAGGCTCAAACCTTGGGAATGGCTCTGTTGTTGTGGTGTTAGCTGTCCGGTTGGCTGTCAGAGGTGCAGCGCCTTTTTGAGTTTCACAGGCAGGCTGGTCAGAGACTGTGGGTACTGCAAGGTGTTTGTCCTCCATCAGCTCCGTTCTGCGCACCTGTGCTGTGGGTACCAGTTTGATGGGAGTGATGGAGATGCTCTTCAAGGATGCCGTGAAACTTGTGTTGCTTAAGCTTCCTTCTGGGACCATGGCAGCTGGTATTAAGTTAATGACTGTTAACCTGAGTTTAAAGTCATAGGGGCCGTGGTCCACTATCCATTCTAGATGGTAGGCTTTGGGAATGCTGATGTCTGTGACCATGCATTTGTTGAGCCAACTGTGAACTGCATAGGGTGACACTTCAGTTAGGGGTGTGGCTTTTAGAGTGAGTCCAAGTTCCACGCCTTCAGGTGAAAGTGTGAAGGAGCCCAGCGTGTGGCTTAGGGTTTGACCACATTGCCTGTTGAGCCAAACAGCACCCCCTTTGGTGTAAGGTGGTACTACAGTTTCCTGTGTGTGGAGCCAAACAGCACCCCCTTTGGTGTAAGGTGGTACCACAGTTTCCTGTATGTGGATCAGGATGCAGACCTCTTGGGTGGTCTGGCCTGACAGGAAGTTGGCAGTGTTGACAGGAACAACAGGAAGCTGTACAGTCATTGGGGCCCACAACAACTCATTTGCATTGTCCGTATGAGCATTAGAGTGCATCAGGAGGTTTGGAAGGACCAGGAAGTGATGGGTTAAATGCCGGTTGTTCCATTTGAAGTTCACAACGCAGATGTCCTTGACAGTCATCATGGTTGACAGACGCAAGTCCAATGGGAAGCGTGTTTGCATGTTGACAAATGGGAGGTCCGGTGTTCCTTCAATGAGAGCACTTAACAGCGTGTGGCGGAAGGCTGAGTTGTCTGCCCACGGTGTGAGAATAATGTCTGCTGTAGTTACATCATTCAGCTGTGAGTCTGTCGTGACCTTGGAGCAGAGGGAGTTACAGTCTATGGTGAGTTGAAGTACGCCGGGTAGCGAACTTGAACTGTGCTCTGAGACGGGGTTCCCGCGGTTAGCTGGGAGATTTCCCGCGACCTCTGTGACCTGACCGTCTGGCTCAGGTAGCCTGGGTGACTGGGAAGGCAGAAGTTCACACACTTGAGCCCAGATTTTCAGCGGTCTGGCGTTCAATAAGGGCTCAAAACAGTCTAGCGGGTCTTTGTGGGTGAAACAGAGAAACGTGTCCATTTGCGCTACGCACACAGGAGGTACCAGGCTCACTCGACCAATGGTGTGGTGCGTGGGAGCTGTGTGTTCAAGGTGGACCTCATTTGGACTGTGCGACTGCACATTCAGCTCACATCTTTGTGACTTGAGAGTCTGATTTTGGCTTTCAGCTTCATTTCTCAGTCTTTCAACAAGGTAAGGACAGGTTTCTGGGCAGTGATCAGAGACTGTGTAACTGGTTTGATTTTCTACAGTCTTTTCAGGAGCAGTGTTCTGCTTGGAGTGAGCTTCATCGACCAAGTTTTGCAGCTGCTGAATAGACATACTGCATGAGCAGGCCAAGGCTGCCAGATGATCACTCACCGCAGGGTGCAGTTCTCGGAGAAACAGAGTTTTGAAGATGAAATCTTCCTCCATTGCTGGCTGACCACGTGCTCTGAAGTAGGCCGTTTGCAGTCGGCTGTAGCAAGTGTATGGGTTTTTCAGTCTGCCCCGTTTTAGGTCCATGGCAGCAGGGAGCCCTTGATCTGATGCAGGGTCAGGAAGCTTTTGGATCAGAGCCTGTCGCAGGTGCTGGCAGTTGGACGTGACAGCTGCTGGCAGAGTTTCCTGGCCGCTGGACGTTTTGGGCAGTGGACTTTTAACCCCATTTGGAATTAGGGCTTCTTGACTGGTTAGGGGAAACTCTGTGATGTGTGTTTCCCCTCCCATGCCACCTTTCAGTACTCTGTAACCAGTGTCAAGTTCATTCACATAGTCTCTTTGTCGTTTCAGAGCCATAGCTCCTTTCTGGGCCTGTTTGAGATGATTTTCACAGGTCAGGGCTTTAGTGTGTCTGTCTTTCCGCTTAGTCTCTGCTTTGGCTAGGGGAGCTTCGCTGTGTTGGAGTTTTCCAGTCAGTTTTCTACGCTCCACCTCCAGGTGGAGCTCTGCAAGGGCTTTTTGAAGTCTTTGCAGCTCCTCCTGCAGCTCGGGTTTGGATTCGTCCGCTGTCCAACGCTGGTCCTGGGTCTCAACGAGTCGCTGATCGTGGTGACGATGAATCTGGGCCTGATTCCTCCGGGCATCCTCCGCCTGGAGCTTGAGGTGGTGGGCGATGGCTCGGATGACTTTCGCCCATTCTTTGTAGCTCGGCGTTGGATCGTGGGCCATTAGTCGATTCAGGTTGTCGTCCAGCTGCTCGTGGCTTAGGTGCTGGGGATCCACAGCGTCATTGGGCAGGATCGTGCTGGTCAGGGAGCCCAACCAGGTCTTGAGTCGGTCCCCGTGGGTGCTGGGACTGGCGGCTCTGAACATGTTAGCTTGCTGTTGGCGAGAGAAAGACAGCACAAACAGAACCAATGCAAGCACGCGCAGAACTAACGACTTATAATAATGCATGATTATATAATTCTTTGGTTTGGTTCCAGTTAACTTGTGCAGACAGTTAGTGGAATGTAGGCTAGACACTTAATTGTCAATAGCCAAAAGGACCACGCGGGTCAATTTGTGTGAGTGAGTGCCGGATTTAAACAAAGAATTTGACAGGCGGTAGCCCTAAGAGTCCTTTGATGACTCTCGCTGCTCGGTCGTCTATCTATTACTCAGTTTTCCGTGATGGCTCTCACAGGCTCTGCTTTTACATGAACTGAAAGAAACAAACACAGTGGAAAAGCAAAACAGAACAGAACAGAACAGGATGGATGCAGTTAAATGAAATAGACTGGTAAACAAATAGAGAGGATAAAACAATAAAATCAAACAGAAGGGCTAGAGGGGAGAAGTGAACTTAAACTTCCTATCACAGCTGGGTTTATGACGGGGCCAGGCGAGTGCACTGTTGTGTCATAAAACCTAGAGGGATGGTATGGCTCAAGAGTATAAGGGTTGGCCCGCACCTGAATAATCAAAGAATATGTAATATTCTGTGGCTTTCAATTAGGTGAAGTGACTGTATGTCACTAATTTAGGCCTGGGTGAATTGTGGGTGCTCAGACAAGAACTCAATGGCAGGCAACCTTTCCTCGATGTTCAAACACTCCACTGCGGTGTCCGTGGTCACCTGTCCCCTTTGTAACACGGTGCAACCTCTCAAACAGGGAACATCAGCACAATTGCGCAATTCGGTAAGGTATTTGCGCCAACGGCCCGAGTGACCAGTCAAAATTGAGTTTTCCCTGAACTCAGAGTCTGTCCCCTTTACGGGCAGTTACTCCAAACGGGCGGTTCTGTCGTGCAGAAGCCTGAGCAGGGAAATTAAACAAAATTGCCGTTTGTTGTCACCCCGGGTCTCGTTGCCTCCCTGTACCTGATACACAACTCGCTGATTGTCCTTGCGTGTTGCCCGTGATACGAGGTCAGAATGTCCCCGATTCACACACGGTTAGTGTAAGACCCGCTAGGCTAGGCAGTTCCACTCACTGGAACTCACTGGAGCAACCGTCAGCTCACCACAGGGCGCTAAAGGGCCTTAGCACAAACAGTCAGGTAAACACGACTTAATTGTAAATTTAAATCTCAATTTAAATCTTGTTTAAATAGAATTTAAATAATTAAGTGTGTATGACAAAAGAAAATGAGCCTACAATGACAGTCAGAATGAACTAGTTAAACTAGAACTGAAATGAGCAGAGGGGGTAAAACAAAAACAAAATAGTTCAGATGCACTTGATTCAAATTTGCATTAAACGAGTGCGCCGAATAGCCGAATGGGAAAAGAGAAAGCAACGAGGATAATTCAGATGCATTTGATTCAAATTTGAAGGAAATCTTTTTCAGTCAAGTTTAAATGAGTGCATAGAATAACAGAACGGGAAAAAGAAAGGAGAAAGTCTTCCCTATTTGTAAGTTTCCTTGAAGAGAATTGCTTCTTTTATGAGCAAAATGCCAACTGATTGACACTACTTAATTTTAAAATTCAATTAAATGTTATTTAATTAAATTTAAAATAAGTGTATGAAATAAGGGAGGCTTGGGTGTGTGTGAATGTTATTACTTAGGCAATAACAAACAGGACACAGGGCTAAGAGTGAATAAAATAAAACATTAAGTAATAAAAGGGAATGAATTTCCAAAGTAAAAATAAAGAAATAACTTGAGAGGAAGAGAGAGAACAGACAAAAAGGGAATAGATGAAATAAAACAAAGTAGAATAAAAATAAAATACATAAACTAAAATAAACTAAAATAGAATAAAATAGAGTAGATCTGTGAACACAGGACAAGAATGCAAGGAAAAGAGAATTGACTTATCTGGTAGTGTCCACCAGGGGGCGCACTCTCAGAAAGTGAATTCCCTTGTTGGAAGGGAAACTTAATTTAAATTAAAAATTTAAACGTGTTTAAATTAAATTTAAATCAGTAAACCACATTCCAACAATGATTGGAAAGCATAACCACCAAAAGCAAATTACTTTTACAACTCCCCGCAGTATAGAGAAGCAAAAGACAACTTGGAGATAATTTCAGTTCAAAGTATGGAGCGGCTTTAACTCAGAACGTCCACGCGGTGGCGTCACTGAGTCCACACAACCAATAAGTAGGGAGGGGTGGCACACCTGAGCAGACTGCCCTCTGGCGTCTGGTCAGAGTTACTGCATCCCCTTTCTTTAATTCGTGATATAAAAACCAACGCGCTTGTGGGGTTCTGGCCCTTACGCTGTTTTAACTGCACGATCACGATTACACTATACCTTCATAAATATATGTGTACCGTTTTACTCACGGGTACACAACTCTGGGAATCAGTCCCTTTGGTGCAAACTTTAGTGCACGCGAATATGTAACTTTTGCGGGATTCCTTCGCCGCGGGTTACAAATCAACATTGGATCAGGATGCTGATATAGCTCCAAACTCTCACACATCAATCGTTAAAGCAGATGACTGCTCTCCGATTAGATTTGTAAGGGGGATCACGTGGTTTGGTTAGCTAGGCCGAACGACGTAACCCAGGAGCGCCAACTATTGTGAATTATTTGGACGACACAATTAATTCAGATTTAATAGTGGCAGATAATAATAAGGCCTTTTTAGAGATAGGTGGGAGAAACTCGTCCCACAAATCTTTCAAAGCGCTGAATACGACTCAATTTGTTTATTCAAGCGGAAATTAATATTCAAAACTGTAACTTACTGCAAAGATTGTCGTCCTTCACAGATACGAGCTTGAAATATTAATGGACTGCAGTGTATTTCACGGTCAACCAAGGCTAGGCCTGCAGTGTTTTTAGACACAAACAGCAGCTTGTTAACGCGTAGAGTGAGGACCCGTGCGTCTTCTCACTGAATAAAGCGCGCATGTACATTAAATCATACAAAATTATTCTACATTGCTCTTTTACCGAAAACCAAGTTTAAAACGTGCCCGCATTCTCCACCAAATAAATATGTAACAAATGTAGCGGTTATTACTAAATTTATGGATGAAATATGAATATAATAATTCATAAGGTTATGAATAAATTATGATTCATATATCGACCCAACGGGGAATTAAACATATATTGTGAATCAATTACAACGAATTATAATCAATTACATATATGATTAGTTCTGGTTTAATAATTATTTAGAGAAACTGTTCGTTTGTCCAGCAAACTAAGTCCCTCACAGAATATTATAAACAGAGTTATTCTCTGGCCATGAAAATAACTAAAGCATAAAGCGATCGAAAAACGTTAAAGTGACTTGGTCTTCAGTTGAAAGAACGAACAGAACAATCGAGCATGAATTAAAGTGTTTAATATATGCAGCTATGACTGAGATTATAGGTCTAAAATATATACAGAAGGTATACACATATATATACACAAGAGTGAAAATGAAGAAAAGACATGGAAAGAAAGATGATCAAAGGATGGCAAATTCTTTGTTAAACCTTTTTGAGAGAGAGCCAGCACAGAAATCAGTTTAGACAAATTCAGATAAATGATAATACTTGCTTATTGGTTCAAGTCCGTGTGTAGCAGTTTCAATGCGCCTGGCTGGGTTGGTCCTTTCAGAGAGGGTTTCTCCGGCGGGGTTTTCAAAAGAGGTTTAAGCTTAAGTAACTTAGCCGAAGAGAGAGAAAGTCTAAGGAAGTGGTCCTCCCGAACTGCGCGCGTGGTTGGGAAGCGCGGTCACCTGAGGCGTCCGTGCACGAGGTGCTCGTGAGTCAGTCGGGAGACAAAGGAGAAGAAGAAGAGAGAGCGAAGAGGTGTGTGTCGTTGTCTTTATGGAAACCCAAGCTAACACACCTCCTGAATTGTAGCGACCAATAGATGCGCAGCACTATTTGGCGGGCAAAGTTGCTTTGTTTGGTCTCCTAGCTGAATTTGCATACTTGATGATTATCCGATCGGATTTCGAGATGGAGTACGTTCTTCACAGGATCATTAAACACATAGAAAAATGCATTTGTCCGTTTTGTGACATGTCTCAATGAATAGCTCAAGTCCGGAGCTTTAAAACGAGATCAAACTCGATAGGTCGGAAAGGCATAGGGAAGAAGTTATGGTTTACAGACAGAATTCCACTATTACCATGCACACTAGCACAAATACACTCCTTTAAACACTAGGAAACATGCATACGCTTCAAAATACAGGATGGGTATACGTCAGCGTAGTTGTATTTTACACATACAGTCAAAAATGTATGATTTTGTGTTTCTATATGTGTCTGTGTGTGTGTTTTTGTGTGTCCCTGTCTGTGTGGGGTGTTGGAATGTGGATCTGGTCAGTCTCTGGGGGGGGTGCTCCTTTTGAAGTCACCAAAGTGAGGAAGTTGGACTTTTCTGTTTACCATCGCAGGCCCACAAACCTGCCGAAAGTCACAGCCGTCCGGCGCCGATTTAGTGATTTATAAACAAAGTTCACCAGGTTAAAAGCGTTCTGAAAACTCCAAAGTTTATTGACTCTGAACGGATCCATCCAGGCGTTACAGTCTCAATGTTTCTCCTGATTTGCACGTTAGTGTTGTTGATTCAGTCAGCGCTGTTTCAACTGGCTTTAAACTGAAATAAATCACAGAGAGATTTGCAGCTTGTACCTGAGACCTCTACGCTTAACTCGAACACTTCTCACTGGCTGTTTAGTGGCCGTGTGATCGAGACACTCAGCACGTAAACACATTTGTGAGCTCCTGAGTCGCGCCCTGTGCCGTTTTGTTCCGCTTTTGGCGCGTTAATGTTTCCCTGGCCTAAATTCTAGTGCTGCCACCTTGTGCTGTATGATTTGTAAATTATGCATGGTGGGCCACATATAATATATTTTAATAGACAGGCTACGGGCCATTTGAAATTCATCCCCGGGCTGCAGTTGGCCCACGGGCTGTAGTTTGGACACACCTGAGCAAGACTTTCTATCTCTTCCCTCATGTGCAGGTACTGCATATTCGAGGAGCACTACAGAGACCGCATCAAATTTTTATTTGTCACATCAATTTGTAACTTGGTTATTTACTGGTCTCATAACAGTTCTTTATGTAATTGATAAACTAACAACACTCTGCTTTCTTTTGATAGCTTCATTTTATAAGGTTGAACTGGTGCCTAAGTGTTTGATCCGATTCATAAATCATCCAAACTTTGGACTGGACTTAGTATAGTGAGGAGAGATTCCATACCATCCAGGGGTAAACTGATAAATTAGATAATTTGTGATGCTGTGAAGTGTAGAGAGAGAGTGTAGAATCTGCTTGCACAACAGAGTTTCCTAGAAAGCCGATAAGCACGTTACAGAGTTCTCTTAAAAAAAAAAAAAAAGTGGACAAATGGGGGACAAAGTGTCCAAGAACAAACTGTGGATGGTAAAGCCATAATATAGGTCACCCCATCTTGGTTTATTTATATTTTTAGGGATAAATTGAACTAATAGCCTTATTTCTAACTCATGAAATTACAGATGCTGTCATTAACAGGGATTACAATTACATGATGTTAGTGGCTTGGCCATGGATCCAAGAATATGTGGAGATCTCCAAACTTTTATAAGAGCAGCTCATGAGCAACACCAAACTGATACACTGTAAATTCAAATAGTATTCCTTACTATAAAAACACTAGTATGTTTACTTGATTTTAACCAAAATGTTGACTTTACTACAAATTTGTAATTGTTGCTGAAATTTTAGAACAGATAGTTCTCATAACTAATGTAATTTGAGTAAAATTACAAAAGATTTTCAAGACATGCCAAGACATCCCTCCACACAGTGCAGAATCACACGGACTGAGGATTCAACGTTATGTTTGCAAAGTGGATCTACTTCGGTGAAATAAAAGTAAAAGCTATTCTTGCTGTCTATTAATGGCTTGTTTACTCAGAAAACCCAAGTTAAGATCAATTAGTTTGATGTTGATTTTCCTAAAAAGTTTTTTTTTTTTTTTTTTTTTTTTTTACTTACCATGATGGTGATGCATGTTCCCTTTGGTTGGTCACTTGGAACTTTGTTAAAGATTTTATAATTCTTTCCATTTTGGTGCAGCCATGCATCAAGAAATCATTGTTTGTGGTTTCAAAGGAAGAGAAGTAATAAAAAGATAATTTTTAAGAGATGATCTGATTTCTAACTGAATGTTGTTTAGTTAGAGGTTTAATTTTCGTATTCAGTAGTAATGTTTTAAAAATGTTTGTGCTAACTAACTATGTTATCAACATCTTGTTAAACTTTTAATTGAGTATCCGCAACACACAGATCTCAACATTCAGCATGCAAACCACAACAATGGTGACAATAAAATTGTATTTAAAGTAAATTAAGTACTCTCTACAGTTCGTCTTTTAGTTAGTAGTACTCTCGTGTAAGTGAACTATACTAACAAAGCTTTTGTCAGTACAACATACTATTCTTCTTTCACTTTACTTGAAGAAAATGTGGAAACCGATTGCACATAGTTTTTTAAGTCTACGTAGCATAAAATGGCAGATTAAAGCCATGTTGAGAATAATAGTATTTAAGATGTTTGCAGAACACAATATAACACTGTTAGTTAAATGGAATTTCTCGTGTAATCTTACTATTAAATCTTAAGTAAGATTAGTAAATATTCTAGAGTATGTTAACTAGAACTGACATTAAATTAACTTGATATTTATTACTTAATTTACTTGGGAAGAGTTAGATTTCTTTACTTTTAATAGATTATTAACTTCAGTTTTCCCTTTAAGTTTGCGTTACAAAAATAAGGCAATCGGTTTCCAAACTTTTTTTAAGTAAACTGAACTTGTTAGAATTTACAGTGTAATGAAGATGAAATTATATTAGACAAATGAATGAAAAAAATTGCATTCAAGAAATTAGAATTGGTTCTTCTAACTGTGTCATACCTAGGTCTAAAAGATTATTCGATCAATTAGATATTAAGAAATCTCAAACCCATTGCGGCTGTCATCGTCTGACTGTATGAGTCCAAGTGCTTAGACACTGTCACACAGGGAATTCCACAGTGCCTATGTTCAGTAGTTTCCGTCGAAATCGAAGTGGTGTTATTCGATTGGACTTGGTGATATTTCATCAGTAACCATATACATTCCCTATTCAGTTCACTGTCTGCGGAGACAGTGACAAAAAGAGACGATTCTCTGGTCAGGAAAAGGGGGTGTGAAAATGTGTGAAAGTGTGTGTGAGTGATGGTGCACCAAGGCAAACAAAATGCCATTAACAGCTGTATCCATTTTTTGCGAAGTGGGCACACACATTGGATTATGACCAATAAAATAATGGCCATGGATGAATTTGGGTTAACGATCCTGGCCTGGGTTGTTGTTGTGGCAGTGCCACACCTGCGCAGCGCACACCTAACTCTCTCTTTTCAGAATGTCATGATGAATTCCATTTGCAGAATTCCCTCAAGCTAATTCTGTGACAGGTGTATGAAATACATTGTGATTGTTAACATTAAAAGTGGTATGAGTGTTGTCCAAGTAGAAAAGCATTGGTTAATCATTTTGAAATGCACTGTATATCACAAATAATGAAGAGAAAATCAGAAAACAAAAACCAATGTATGGTATTGACAGAAATTGGAATGACATGGATTCAAGCCCTGCTCAATGTATTTTTGGTGATGAAAGAATGGACAGCCCTCACCCCACATGAATTTTTTCACAGGTTACTACAGTGTCACTGCTGATGAGTAAATATATGTTGTCTCTAACAAAAGCATTCTAAGATTTCCATTCACAGATAAAGCAGTTTTGTTAAAGGGGTCATGAACTGCGTTGTTTTATTGTTTTATAATGTTTCCTGGGGTGCACTTATAATGTTAGTATGCTTTTTACATCCAAAATTGTCATAATTTATAAATAAAAGGCATTTTTCCTATACCCTGATTTTAGCCCTCTGATTTGAACGCTCTGTTTTAAGGGGCGTGTCTGCTATGAGACTTCAGTGTAAACGCCCATTGCTGTGATTGGCTAACATCTTTCCATTTGAAATAAGTATTACTCTCTTTTTTAATGCGTTTTTACTATTACAGCTCTCAAGGTTAACTAATCGTGAAAAGTGTTGCATTACATTTAGATCAATGGCATTATATTTAGATAGTGGCATGAAAGGTTACAGAGATGAACACTGTGTAGCCGATCACAGACATGCTGAGCGAATGAAAGCAGTGATCTTGTCATTGTAACTCAATTTCTGTACACTAACAAATGCTTTCATCTTCACTAACAGTGCAAACGCGATATAACAGGAATTAAATGAATTAAACGGGAGTTTTGCGCATGTCAGTCATGATAAACTCGCACTGTTTGATTGACAGCTTCAGCGCGTGCTGCTCCAACGATTGCAAAGGGGGCTTTCTTTATATAATTTAATCACTGTTAAATAACAGATTATTTTCATCCTACTAAGAGAAACAACGCAAGTTGAGGTTTAGTCACGGGTTTGATTTACTGACACACGGACAAAGAACATCTGACTGTACATGAATCATTACATATCAGGCATTGTAATTAACCCATTTGTGTCCAAATTTTTCTGAAAGTTTTCATGCATATAGTTGTGTTAATAGTGTCCTATTTGAACATGTTCTGCATTTATTTTCCCCAGTTTTTTTTTTTTTTTTTGAAAATCACATTTGAATGTGTGGCAACTATAGTTGCAGGTGGGCAAATATGTTGTATGCACCCCCTCAATGTAAAATTTAATAGGAGGAGAAAATTTGGGATCTAACTCAAAATAACTGCTTTCAACTGATCTATCTTTATTCATAAACAGATTTATTATGTATAAAAGTCGAAGAACATTCAATGTGAACACAAAAAAGCTGCATCTATCTTATAATCTCTTGAATATGAAAAAACAACAAACAACGAATCCATTTGTTCTAAAGTGGTGGAATATATAGTGCAGAACAAAGTGCAGCCATTAAGTTGCCCCAGCAGGGCAGTATGTATCAAAAAGTTAAATGAAAATAAATAAATAAAAAATAAATAGAATGAAGAATATGGGGGTGGGACAGTAGCTGTGGAAAGATTGCCCTCTCATCTCCTCCTTTTGACAGATTTATTCATTTTAGTCTATTTATAGAAATGTTTTAAGAGTTACACTCTTAAAAACAACCCAAAAAGTTGGGTTGAAAATGGACAAACCCAGCAGTTGGGTTAAATGTTTGCCCAACCTGCTGGGCAGATTTATTTAACTCAACAATTGTTTAAAGAGTACTGTACTGCTCACTTAAAATGAACCCAAAGTATGTTGGAAATTAACCTTTATTTAATGTTTAATAAATTAGCATTTATTAGTAAGTTTAATGTCACCATGTCTTGGTCAGATCAGACAGAGCGACCCCCGATCGCTCTGATTCCCCAGGTAATCAGACACATCAGACTGGCCCAGTCTCCTCCTTTATGCTTTCCCCCCCGATTGCTCTGATTCCCCAGGTTATCAGACACATCAGACTGGCCCAGCCTCCTCCTCTATGCTTCCCCCCCCCGATTGCTCTGAATCCCCAGGTTATCAGACACATCAGGGAGGGTGCACACAAGGTCCTCCTTGTGGCTCCACTGTGGAGGACCCAACCATGGTTCTCGGAGCCATGGCCGATTCCTCTGAGACAGGGCCTCCTCTCTCAAGTGAGAGGAACAATATGGCATCCCAGACCTGGGGTCTCATTTATAAAACTGTGCGTAGGATCCCTACTAAAAGTGTACGTACGCGCAAAAGCTAGATTCTGCGTACGCACAAAAAAAATCAGATTTATAAAACCATGCGTACGCCAGAACCTGCGCACAAATCCCTTTATAAATCCCAGTCAGCGGAAGATTGTGCGTACGTGCATCTCCACCCTGTCTCCTCCCCGAAATCACCATATATGGAGCTTACGACGCCTAGTTTTACTATGCATAACCTCATCTGCATATCATTTCCATACACGTTCCCAACCACGTGACACCATGGTTAACACCGTCAAAGGTACAAGACATTGGAAAATATTAGATATGGACTATAAATGCCATTTGTGCCACACATTATATTGATAAAGATCATCCAGTATCCTCTTTATGTTTTAGAATAAATATGTCAAAATATCCATAAAAACAAAATTGTATAAAATACTTCAGATAAAGGTTTTAGAATAGAGTTGATTCATTCATTTCCACTGGCCAAATAGTATTTGAATAGTTTTAAACAATTCAAATCAAATTTATGCAGTTTTGCTGATGAGGTGAACATATCTTTTAGGAAGTTTATAGGCTATTTTTAGTGGAAACAGATTGGCCTACTTATTTATTGCAGTGTAAATACAATTGTCTGACTCGGCGCGTCACTGACAAAGGATTTTAAAAAGAAAACATGCAAATCTTACCGTTTTCCTCAAATTATATCCTTCAAATGGTAATTGTTTGAAGATCCTACACGACATCAACACCTCCTGCAGCTGTGGCTGTACAGTAAGATATCATTGGACCTATTCAAACTGGACAACGGACCGTTCGACCACCGAATCCAGCAGTGTCTTCCATAATATCGAAGTTAAGTGTGCATCACTGATCGTCATTCTCAAAAAAATATTTTGTCATAACATCTTTAGTTTAGTTTAAAGAGGAACATAAAACAGCGTGTACTGGAAAAGTGATCGAAAGTAGCACATCTACTATCTCAATTCATATCACTTTTGTCTCCAGAATGTGCGTACGCACGGCTCAAAGTTTGCTTAAAGGTGCGCACATTCTCCCGTCAAGTTTGTTTTTATAGATCACAACCTTTGCGCGGGAACTGGCGTAGCTACGCACGCTTCCAGCCCCGTTTTGTGCGTACGCACGCTTTATAAATGAGACCCCTGAGCTGTGGGATCTTCATGTGTGGTTTCTCAATGGGAGCCTGCAAGCCTCCCAGAGAATGTCTTAAACACTATCTCACAAGCTAGAGCTCCGTCAGCGAGACGTCTCTACTCTCTTAAATGGTCCGTCTTTGCCGCCTGGTGCACAGCCTGGGGCGAGGTCCCATTGACTTGTGACATATCTCAGATATTGTCCTTATTAGACTTAATGGATAGAGGCCGTACTCCCTCTACTATATTCTAACTATATTCTGATCCCCCTATATGCATCCTATATGCTGGTGCCTTGGCTTATGGGCTTGGGAGTATGACTACAGTGTTTCAGTCCCTGTTGTCTGGGCTATCATGTCCTATGGGTATCTGTCACGAGCCGTTTTTAAGTGCTTGGTCGTCCCTCTGCGTAGTGTGATGGAATTTTTGAACTAATTAATAATGAACTAACATTTCTTTTCTTCTACAGGCCTAATAATAATAATCTAACTTAGAAATAGAGAAACAGTCACTAGGACTGAGTGTTGTGATTCAGAAACATTCTGCTGTGCTGGCTAGACAGCATCCCTTTTGGGGATAAAAAAATAGTCTTTGAGAGGTTGTTTTAACCTATTGAGTAATCTGAACTATTAACCCAATGATATTTTTTGATGATCTTGTGATTCAGTTGTTCTAATCTAAATTTACTCCGGCAGTAAGCGGGACAGAGGAACTGAGATGTTTTTCTTAAATCTGAACTAATCATATTGAGACTGATGATAATGAGTAATAGATCATGCCATGCTGACTGTGAAGTGTACCTGAAATCCTATAAAACCTGTTGTATTCCTTTGTTCGGAGAGAGATTCTCTGGAATGATGAGAACTCTCCCGGCCGTGATTAAAGCATATTCTGAGGCATAGACTGGAGTCTGTCTGGTTTTTAGGCTGCAGCAAACCTAAGCACTAGAGATCTTTTTCTATACTATAGTGATAGTGTTTAGTGGTGAGGAGCACTAAAGAGCTTATTATCAGGTGATAGTGCCGGTGGTGAGCACTAAAGAGCTTAATATCAGGTGATAGGCCCCCAAAACAGGCCGAGACGTTGGCCGACTCGAACAGGTACTGAAGTACGCTCAGTAGAGTATAAATTTATTGGTTGATGGTGTCAGGGACACCCAGGTTTATTTGTTTATGGTGTCAGGGATACCCAGGTTTAACTAAGTCAGGTGCATAGGGAAAAATCTACCACAGTAGCATGGCATGATTGAACTGTCCCCATATGCGTCTTGTCTTATGTATAATAAGACGTACTATGTAGTACGAGTGTAGTATCGAAAGGGAACGTACTCGGTTACTAACGTAACCTCAATTCCCTTAGATACAGAACAAGTACTGCGTACTTTGCCACGCTACTCGTGGGATGCCTCATGCCGTTGCTTCAGTCGAATTAAATCGTTTTGCCATGGTGAGACGGCCGCTTGTATAGCCCGATACCCCACCCCTTTTGACCATTAGCTCACGCTGTGCCGTCATTGGTTCATTTACTTTAACTCCATGAACCAATGGCCGTGCAGTTACACTGTGTGATTGAATAAAGGCTTCAGAAATCTGAGAAAAAAGGAGTTTTCCCCACATGCGTCTTGTCTTATGTATAATAAGACGTATGACGCAGTACTCGTTCCGTATCTAAGGGAACCGAGGTTACGTTATTCATTATAGTGTTTAAGGGGTTTGACACTGACCACATATCCATTCCTTGCTGCTTCAAATGAAAATAATCAAAAATAAAATAAAATAAATTTAAATTAAATAAATGAAAATTCATATTTTGACAGGAAAGTCACTAACATGTTTGATTTGATATTCTAATGCTGTAGCTAAAATGTTGATTTCACTATATTTCAGTATAATTTGCTTGTGATTTGATAGTTATACTTTTAATTATTTGAGTTATGCGGAACAATAAACACTGATGTCAATAATTTATTGTTCTCCAGCAGAAACAATAATAATAGTAATTAATAATAATACATTTTATTTAAAGGGGCCTTTCAAAACACACAAGGATACCATACAAATAAGAGCCAGAGACTCGTATATAATAATCGTGTGGCAAATCTCATCAGATGCTCATGAATCAAATCATCTCACAGTTACAGACTCCAGTGACTCTCACCTCTGACTGAGATCCAGCTGTGGAGTGACTGTCCTCTCTCTGTTTTACAGTAGTAGAAACCCTCATGTGACTTTGAGACAGTAGGGATGTTCATCTCTCCTGTCGTCTGATTCTGGACCAGTGATCCGTCTTTATAGAAATCAGCGCTGAGGATCGAGGAGTTTGTAGATCGATGTAAACAGTGTAGAGTCAGAGTCTCTCCCTCAATCACAGGATCAACAGAACTCACCAGAATCACTTCGCCATCTACAAACACAAGAAAAACATCAACAGATGGTAGTGATGATACAGGCTATATATATATGTGTATATATATATATATATATATATATATATATATATATAAAATCAGAGCCATACTTAAATTATTATTAAAATGTGGAGGGTCAAAATGTAAATCTGAGAAATTGATACTTTTATTCAGCAAGGATGCATTTATTAAATGTGAAAATGTGATGCATTGATCAAAAATGACATTTATACTGTTACAAAAATATTTCTTTTTAAATTAAATGCTGTACTTAAAACTTCTTCTATACATCAAAGAAAAAATGCATCACATTTACCACAACAATATGAAGCAGCACAACTGTTTTATCAACATTGATAATACAGGGTTTCTGCAGGTTTCATCACATCTAATTTAATGCTGTTTAATGCCTTTTTAATGCCAATTTTTTTTTATGCCAATTTTTTTATTTTTTAATGCCATATATATGTTGCTAAATGTCGATAGATGGCGACACAAGGCAATTAGAATATTCATCATGTCATTGTTGCATTTGCATTCTGCCAAGTGTTAGCCCTTTACATTAGTTTGCTTCTCTGTTGCTACCCTTTTTGCTCACATAATATATTTAAATACAGCCAAATTCCAAATAAAATTGTTTCATCTATATATTTTTCTGTTTTTCTTGTCAGACAACATGAAATGATGACTGAAACGCGGCCCATTAAGACTACAAGCAGGGCTCGACATTAAACCTTGTCATTCACATACGAGTAAAACAGTTGCTTATCCGAAAAAAAAAAAAAAAGGATTTTTTTGGTGGTGTAAATATAAATTTAAAATTTCTGAAGCAATATCCTTTCAGAATATTGCAGCTTTGACATATTTAAATCTGCATATTTGTGATAGATTTGTGACAGATTTGTGCCCCTTCAAAAAAAACAACTTAACCCGGACTATTTGACAAGCGTTACTTTCAAGCCCTGACATGTTAAACCAGCACTAAAATCCTGATTTATAATCGAGACGTTGTCTGGCAAAATCACCATACACATAATATAAAGACATTTGCTGTGATTTTGGCTCTATATACATGTAAAATGATCACTCAGGTTAGAAGCAATAGTATATTTTATTTGTTCTCTGACATCCTCAACTGAATGCGCTGCTCCTCTCAGCCACTCACTGAATAGCAGATGCAGAGAGAGAGAGGTGAAAGCAAGCAAAATATTGCGCTCGTGTGGCAGTACCGGGGGGTCTCAGAACCTAGATCAGGTTAACAAGCAGGGTGCGATTTGTAGGGGGGGGGGGGGGGTGAGAGGGATTTCCCCCCTTCTGGTCTATGTATCCCTGCCTCTGCTGAATTATTTTTATCCCTCCTGGGTGATGCTACTCCACAAACCACCAACAAAGCATATACATACCAAAAATAAAAATATTTTTTTAAAACATCGCCAAGTAAAACGCTGTGTTTATATAGAACTGTCTCTTTATGCATACAACAAATGGGACACTTTTCAGACGCGCATTCCAAATTCGCCTCAGCGCCAGGCGCAAGTCAAACGAGTGTGGAAAAGGTAGGTGACGATGAGGGAGCTTCAGTTGAACAACAGTAAACTGTGGTCAGATGAGATGTTGTCAGACTATGTCGGTAAAACTCCAATCAGCCGTTATACTGTGCTTGCGGCGCGCACTCAAGAATTGCATGCGAGTGCTGCATTTTACTTTATTATAGCTTAAAGCGCAAAAGAAACTACGAGCATGCACCGTCGTTGTTCTGTTGTAAATAAAGTCATGAAATTACCAAACATGCGATTAAAGCTGCCTCAAAACTGTGCATGCATGTAGTATGTATTTGTTGACATGGATTTAAAGCTATTGTTATCCAATTTGTTCGCCTTAAAACATCTGAAAATGCACATATGTACACCAGGGAAATCTAAATTTTCTCGGGGGAGCATGGCCCCCAACCCCCCTAGCAAACTATATTTTGTGACCTCAGTAATTATGAAACCCTGCATACGGCCCTGGTTCTTTCTGATCAAAAATAAATGGGACCAAACGCGATTGAATGTAGAGGTTTTTATCTTGTATTCTATAAAAAAAAAAAAAAAAATCAATACCGATTGATTTTGCATTCCTATCAGAAATTAAGTATTATTAGTTTTATTGTAATAGTGGTGCAAGTATGGATGCTATCTAATCTAATACTTCAAATCCCAAGGTTAAATCAGAAGATTTATTGTAAAAATGTTTCTGCCAAAAAATAGTATATAGCTCCACTATGGTTTATGATTATTTTCAAGAGGGAAAAAAAGACAAAAAAAAAAAGAAAATTTAAAACACTATTATTAGTGTATTAAACACAGTATTATTATTTTTCTTCAAAACTATCTAAAAAAAATTAATGCTTGTAGAAATAAAATTTAATGCTTTTTAATGCCATTTAAGGCCTTAATTTTCACAAAATCCATTTAATGTCTTTTAATGCTTTTTAATGCCCCGCGGATACCCTGTAATAATCAGAAATATTTCTTGATCAGCAAATCAGCATATTAGAATGATTTCTGAAGGATCATGTGACACTGAAGACTGTAGAGTAATGATGCTGAAAATTCAGATTTGATCACAGAAAAAAACACATTTTAAAATATATTACAATATAAACAGTTATTTTGAATTGTAATATTTCAGAATATTAGTGTTTTCTTTTACTGTATTTGATCAATTAAATGCAGCCTTGGTGAACAAACATTACCATTACATTACAAAACATTACAAAAAAAAAAAAAAAAAGAACCTTACTGATCCCAAACTTCTGAATGATATTGTAGTATATTTTATTACAGAGTTGAAATCTTGATATTCAGTGTCCATGGAAAAAATAATAATTCATATATTTTTAGTTTAATACATAATCACGACTGAATTCTTAATTATATTAATTTTTAATCTTGAACAGATTATTTTTATTATGTTTTATCTAGATGTAAGCGTGATTGGCCTCACCATGTACAGTGATGTTTCGAGTATGACGTTTCTCTCCAGATTCAGACTGACACCAGTACACTCCAGTGTCAGATGTGCTGAGAGACTCGATTACACATGGAGATCCTGTTTGTTTTGAACAAGTTTTTGTGTCTTTGTCTGTGTATCTTCTCACTGTCCATACAGCAGAGTTACTCTGATCCTCACAACTCAGAGAAAGAGAGTGAGATGAGAAATGTTGACTTCTGCTGGGACGTACCACCAGAGACATTGAAACACCTGAAGAGAGGAAAATCTCATTAAAAACTGACAGATGATGTGATTGTGTAATAAAATCATCTCTAACAGGTAATGGAGTACAATTAAGATGAATATTAGCACTAATCAGAAGTGATAGTAGCCAAACAGCTGACTGCTAACATCAGTCGCAAGCTTCATATCACAAGTGTTGAATTACAGATGATCTCTTGACCTTTCTGGTTAAACTTGTTCATTTAGCAGATGCCTTTATCCCTAAAAGATGAATATGACAAAATGATTCATCATAAGCACAAAACTTTATTTTGCACTAAATTTTGAAATAAGAAGGACATTATTATGAGTGTGTATTTGATAGTGTGTCTGATCTGGTTTAGACTGACATTTGGAGGAAAGTGAAATTAGGTTTTTGAGGTTGTCATTAGTTTAGGATTGTTTTTACACTTGAATATGAATGTAGAGACATCAATGAAATAGAACTATGGATGTGCACAATCATAAACACTCACCAGTGACCCACAGTGGCTGTGTGCTGCTGTGTCGTGTGTAATAGGCTGGTCGTCCTCTCACTGCTCTGCACGTATAAACTCCTGTGTGCTGTAGAGCAGCAGGACTGAGAGTGTAAGATCCTCCAGCTCCTCTGCTGCTGTCTGACAGAAGATCATGATCTCTGAACCAGCTGAACGTCCAGCCTGTAGAGGAGCCTGAAACCTCACAGATCAGAGTCACTGATTCTCCTTCAGTCAGCCACGGCTGTGGAGACACTCGCATTGCTGCCTGAACTTCATCTGAACAAAACATCATGAGTTACAGAGCCATAGAGAAACTGATGGAGAAGCTGATCACAACAAACACAAACTTACCTGATACAGTCAATGTAACAGCATCACTGCGCTGAGAGATCTGAGTGTTTATCAGTCCTGTACAGGTGTATTTACCGCTGTGAAAGTGATCAACACTGCTGATGTTCAACTCTTGTGTTGAGGTTTGGTTGACAGTGTCTCCCTCTCTTTCCCATCTGTATGTCCATTCAGTGTCTCCTCCCCACTTCATATCACATCTGAGAGTGACTGTTTCTCCTCTAAACACTCGTTCATCGGGTCGTACCGTCAGCACAGCTTTAGGACTCTCTGCGCAAACACAGATTATTACATTTATTTAAAGTTTTAGAAGTTCTGTAGATATTGCCTCTGATCTGTATGTTGAATCACATGTTCTCTCTCACCTGTAACATTGACCCACAGTGCATCACTGTAGTTTGTGTAATAGACTGGTTTCCCTCTTCCAGCTCTACACCAGTACTGGCCTCCATCAGACACTGAATCAATCTTCAGTCTGTAGGAGTTTGTTTCTGTCTTCTCTGTCTCAGGGTTCAGTGTGTGTTTGTACCAGTAAAAGTCCCAGTATCCAGTGGACGGATCCATGCGACAGGTCAAATTCACTGTGTTTCCTGTCAGTGCAGCTCCTGCAGGATCTGATGTGAGTTCAGGCTTTGGGTTTAGACCTGCAGGAGAACAAGAACAGATTCAGATCCTCAAGAGTCAGAGTTCACCTGTGTTTGACAAATCATTGAGTATTTATCTGCAACAGTTGATACAGATGAGAATAGGTGTTGAAATATTGATTTTAAATGATCATTAAACAAATCTGAATATGAACACTCACCTGATACAGTCACTGTAACAGCATCACTGATGTCTGATTTCTGTGAGTCTGATCTCTCTCCTCTACAGCTGTATTCACCACTGTAAGACACATCAGCTGTGAAACTGAACTCTGCTGCTGTTGTTGTTGTTGTTGTATAGAAAGGTTTTCCATCTTTAATCCAGCTGTATGTCCACTGAATGTTTCCTCCTCCCTGTATGTCACATGTGAGAGTAACTGTCTCTCCTCTGAACACAGGCTGATCTGGCGTCATCTTCACTACAGGTTTTGGTCTCTCTGTATTAATAAACATATGAGTTAAATATTGATTCAAACAGCATCACAGTTTCATAATCACTGTTATCAACTCAAAACATCCTCATGAGAAAAACAGTTCATTATGTAAAGATCTAGTTTGTAGTTTTTGTTGATTACATCAAAAATGTTTCTAATTATTAGTCAAAACTAGTAAAAACATTGATGTTCATCTCTACAGGTGTGTGTATTTGTGTTCACATTTCATACAAATGTGGATTATACAAATATTTACATAATTTAAAAGTTTAAAAAAATTGTTCTCAATTAAATTTGAAATGTGATGAGGTCATGTGACAGCTCAAATTGTTTATTGTTGAATATTGTGATCAGTCTTTTTAGGAGGACAATGATATTCAACTTACGGATCACAGTGAGAGAAACAGAGCTTGACTGTGATGAGTTTGGTCTTCCATCTCTCAGTCCTCTACACCAGTACTGATCCTGATCAGATGTAACAGCTCCAACAATACTGAGAGTGTCTCCGTTTACAGTGTAACGCCCAGACTTCTGTAACATTGAACTGTATTTAATCCAGTCATATCTCCAGTTACTGTGATCAGAGTTTATCACACATTTCAGATTGACTCTCTCTCCAGTGAATACAGGATTGTTTGGTGTCACAGTCAGTGTAGATGTGGGTAAATCTGTAAAGAATGACACAAATGTGTTAATATTTTGTTTATATCAACAAAACGATTTCATGTGAATTCTGCTGATCACTTTAAAATCTTGTAGATTCTGTATAAATTCACTTTATTTCCACTAGTAAAGGTAAATTCATCTGTTCCTTTGTTTTTGATGTGTGATTTTTTTTTTTTTTTTTCTCCAAACATCTGGAGTTTATTTTCTGCACTCAGTAAAATGATCAGAGCTTTAATGTCTTCTTCTGGTCATGTACAAAGCACAGAGTTTTGACAGGGGTGTGTTTCTATGAATTGTTCGGTTTTGTTTTTGTTTTTTTCATAACATTAGTGATCAGCCATGACAGTAAACGGTCTGTAAACAGAGGTTGAATGTTTTGTTTGTAAAGCGTTGTCTCTGGACAGTAATGTTTGGGTTGTGCTCAGAAAGACTGATGTTCTGTGATGTCAGGATGATGCAGACTGACTTTTTCTGAGAGTCCTAGTTCGGGTGCTAGTTCAGAGCTAGTACTGGTGTCAGTTCGGAGTTGGTTCAACTGATAAGCCTTCTAAGAACCGGTTTGCCTTTCCACGGGCTAGAGAGCAGCACAGAGCCAGGTTTTACATAGCCTACATCTCATATCACAGCAAAGCTAGTGCTGCAGCGCCAAACACACCACGCTTGTTCGAGATGCATCGGCTTCTCGAAGAGCGTTCGGTGCGTGACATAAAAGCATCGCGAGAACGATCCAAAAGCACAAGGAGTCGTATGCTCTACAAACGCTCCCGCGGACCTGCGGCAGTCCGATGTCACCCGCCGAATCGGTCCGCGCTGCTCCGATGCATCTCGAACAAGCCTTACTCAGGACACAGACGGAAGAAGAGAAGTAAGTGAACACAGATGTTCATTTAGACAGAGGCACGAACACAGGTAAACGGTGGAAGTAGGGGAGTAAATGATCAAGCACTTTCAGAACAGTCACTTAGCTAACCGAGTATAGTCTTTGCAGATGGAGAGATCAACGTGGAACGGAGAACAGGAGACGGATGACGACAGGAATGGAGACACGGGAACTCAGGTGAGTTCAGGTGATCAGACAATGAAGCGGAGGGGCTGCGTCCGAACCCCCCGTGATGATCAGGGGCAAGTTCAAGTTCAAACCGGTGCGCAACGTTTTGCTACGTTTTCCGGGTTGAACTACATGTTTCCTGGAAACGGTGCGCAACGGTGTGCAACGGGTTTGAGATACGTTTTCTCTCGTTTGGGGGGTGTGTCAGAAATGTTAGCCCAATCAGCAGCAACCTGTATATAAACCACGCGGTATTAAAGAGACAGCTTGCACAATGGGTATTAATGTAACATAAAATACTATACTTATATATTTTGCTATTGCTATGCTATTGTTGTATCACAATAATTAGAAGTTTCCACAAATAGGCCTTTTTCACAAGAATCGGAAATCAGGTGACGCAGGGTAAAGTTAGTTCCGCTATGCGTCTACGGCTATTAGATTGATATGCTCTTTTCTCAAATATCGCTTCTTACCTTTTCTGTTTTGTCTGTTTTCCAAGTCGTTTTTGTATAATCTACAAAGAAATTATTTTCGACTGGTTTGTAGCTTGTACGGCCGCTCAGACCGTTGCTCGAATTTACCGGCAGGTGGATTTACCAGCTGTCATACAGTAAAGGATACGCAGCTCATTCAGCAATTTCCCCGATCGTATTAAGTACCACGAACATTATTTATATAATTTATTCATTAAAAAAAAAAAAAAAAACTCCCAATATATACTTTAATGGGGGATATAAAATCGAGATACATAATATTGAAAAAAAAAAAAAAAAACTCCCAATATACTTTAATGGGGGATATAAAATATACATAATATTGTCGTGAGTTAATGTTTTAAAAAATATATAGCATGTAATCTCATATGGCATCACATCCCACATTCAAGCATATGTTATAACTAATCCTGATCGATTAAAATGATTAAACTAAGACATAATTAATTTCCAACACCACACTGTACAACTATCAGTCTTTGCATTAATGTTGCAATAATACTGCGCATAATACACACTTTAAGATGATGACGACAGGAAAATGAGTGAGAGACTGAAGTGTTTATATCCAGAAATATCAGGGTGCGAGCGGTCCAAGATCAGAGGATCTTGCATGATAAGGGAGCTTCCAGCTGATAATTTCCCCAGCACGTCGCTAAAAGCACTCTATACATCCCAATGTGCATAGGCTACTATCCACCCTAAATAGCACTGACTATTACACATAGACTACTATTTAGGATGGATAGTATGCACTTTGAGACGCAGGCACTGTCTTTACAGCACATGGAGTGCGATAATGCACAGCCGCACCAAACAGACACGGAGAATATAACAAGTTTAACCGCCATCACTTCAAATTATTTATTAAATTTAGCTCTTAATGAGAGCTCTGTAGTCTCACCAATAATTCACCAAGAACGTTCAAACATTTTCATGACATTTAATTCGTAAAACGACTTTGATTCCCGAGCTGGTTCTCATCGAGGCTATCTATCTATCACTGTAACCGGAAAAACTTTTACACTGCGTGGATCGTTCCGGAAGCCAAAAACCCGGACGTGTGAAATTGGCCTATCCCTTCACTCGATTGGGATGTTCTCTTTTATCCCGAACGGCAAGGGCAGTGACTGTAACATTGAGCGCATTTTGCAGTATTAAACACGAATTTATACACGGATTTAAACACGGATTTAATCAGGCTCCAAAAATTCTTCAAAAAGAACACAAAGAATGGCCTTCTCAGCTGCCATAGTTGCAACTCTTGCGTCATCAGAACAGGGTGTTCAACGCACCACCGTTTCTGTTTAAAAAACGATTTGCAACGTTTTGTCGGGGCTGAACGCAGACCTGGTTAAGATGCATCGGTGTGTTGGTGGGTGTTGGCTGTGACTCCGTGACATATTGCATAGTTCCCACTTTTGGACACTTTTGCTTTAACGGACATCAGACAACACTGCAAAATCAAGCTGTTATATTCATATATTTATTGTCCAACATTCCCATTTTTTCTGATGCATGTCCTTAATTTAATTTCATATGTTGGTATTAATTCAGTGTTTATAATGCTAATATTAAATCTTTTAAAGAATTTTAACCCAAACTGACTGGGTTTCTAGAGAGCAAAAAGGTTTTGTGAAAAAAAGTGGAAGGGCCATTCCACCGAATCTGTGCCATTTCTGTCCCCAGGACATTTTATGTATAAATATGCATGAAAATTAACTCTAAAATATATTTTATTATTAAGCAAAGTGTCCTGAACATTAATCTAACTGCAAATTTAAAATATTAATTTAAAACATTATACTAAAAGAATAGCATTTGTTACATGTCCCCTATCTAAACCTAAACTTTATCATGAAATATAATCATTAAAATCTTTTAGAAATCTTCTTAATTTTGCATTGTTGTGTTACTAAAGACATTTCATAAGAAATCCATAATATGTTATATAAAATACACATTTTAGTCGTGTCCCCATGTTTTCACTCAGTCCTGTTACCCTCACGCATTTCCCCCTCTAAAACACTTGGAACATTCCACAAGACACATTTTCAACAGGAAGTTGCATCATCTGGATCTTATGCAGGCCATGAAAAGACCAAAAGTAAGTCCTCTCATTTTAATTTCTGTATATTTGATGAAACTGTAATTATGAATGAGAGGGTCAATCTCAACGTACTGTCCTGTTACCCAAATTATTTATTAGATGTTGTTTATTTATTTTAAAAATATTAACTTTAGGTAAGTCACTAGAATTTGCTCAGTGTCCTCATGCTATTAGCATGTACGCCATGTGGCCATATATCATGTATTTGATAATTTTTGCTTAAAAACTCAATCCTGTTACTTTCAGTCCTGTTACTCATTTGAAAAATAACGTACTCGGTTACTAACGTAACCTCGGTTCCCTGAGATACGGAACGAGTACTGCGTATGGGGAAAGGTCTCCTTTTTCCCCGTTACTGAAGCCTTTTTCAATAACGCAGTGTAACTGCATCGTCATTGGTTCACTCATAGACAAGTTGTTGAACCAATGACGGCGCGGCATAGCTGCGCGGCCTATGGCGACAGAGCGTGCGAATATTCCCGCCGAAATGGGCGGGGTTTAGGGCTATATAAGCGGGCATTTCGCCATAGGATTTCAGGTCATTCGACTGAAGCGACGACACTGAAGCCGCAGCCTCGTGGCACGGCATGTAACGCAGTACTCGTTCCGTATCTCAGGGAACCGAGGTTACGTTAGTAACCGAGTACGTTCCCTTTCGATACTTCACTCGTACTGCGTATGGGGAACTAATTAAACCGCGCCGTGCCACGGCAGGGAACGACTGGACTTCTCTTGGGCACCGTGAGGGAACCAGAGGACAAGTGAGAAGGCCGGAGCCGTCGAACCCTCGTTACACTACAAAAAGGGAGTTAACTCCCAGAGTGGCATGAAGCGGAGCTCGATAGAGGCCGCTGGATCATACCGAGAGGACCCGAGCTTGTAAGGTTGGGACGTCCAAATGATAAAATCTGACAAAAGTGGACGGCGAGGACCAGCTGGCCGCCTCACAGATGTCTTTAATCGAAACTCCACTAGACCAGGCCCAAGAGGAAGCCATTCCTCTAGTGGGGCAGTCGAGGCCCATAGAGGAGTAACAAAGAGCAATAGCGTTGACTATCCAACGCGAAAGACGTTGCTTTGAGACCGAAGACCCTTTGGTGCGGCCACCAAAGCAGATAAAGAGCTGATCAGATTGCCGAAAAGGCTGTGATCGATCAACGTAGGTCCTTAATGCCCTGACAGGGCAGAGTAGTTCCAGCTCTCGCTCGTCCGACGAGGGAGGAAGCGCTGAGAGGGAAATAACCTGTGCTCAGAATGGAGTCGAGAGCACCTTAGGGACGTAGCCATGCCTAGGTTTCAAAACGACTTTGGAGTCGTTGGGCCCGAACTCAAGGCATGCAGGGCTCACGGAGAGGGCCTGCAAGTCACCAACTCGCTTAACCGATGCTAGTGCAAGTAGCAGAGCGGTTTTGAGCGTCAGGGGCCTGAGGTCAGCTGAACGCAGTGGCTCAAAGGGAGGCCCTTTAAGAGCTCTGAGGACCAAAGAGAGGTCCCAGGTGGGAACAGTGAGAGGACAAGGAGGATTTAATCGCCTAGAACCTCTCAAGAAACGCACCACGAGGTTATTTCGTCCCACTGACTGGCCAGCGATAGGAGCATGAAACGCTGCAATGGCTGCTACGTAAACTTTGAGCGTTGAAGGGGTGCGACCCAGATCCAAACGCTCCTGGAGAAAAGACAGTATCGGAGATACGTCACACTCCACTGGGTCTATGTTGCGTGTAGAACACCAGTCAACAAAGACCGACCATTTCTGGGCGTAGAGGCGTCTCGTGGACGGAGCTCTCGCCTGAGAAATGGTATTCAGCACGTCCCCAGGGAGGTTAGCAGGCTCCCGTCGAGGGACCAGAGGTGCAGAGCCCAGAGTTCTGGCTGGGGATGCCAAATCGTCCTGTTCGCCTGAGAGAGGAGGTCCCGTCTCAGGGGGATTGGCCACGGAGCTTTTGTGGAAAGCCTGAACAGCTCTGAGGACCAAACTTGGCTCCTCCAGAGCGGGGCCACCAGGAGGACTCTGTGCTTGTCTTCCCTGATTCGTCTGATGACCTGTGGGATCAGAGCAATCGGGGGAAAAGCGTAAAGGAGGGTGCTGGGCCAGACAAGAGGTCTACCTCTGCCTTTCCGAAAAACTCCCAGATCATGAGAACCGTCTGGGGGTGGAGCATCCACTCGTCTGAGGGGACATTGCTCCGAGATAGCATGTCTGCTCCCAATTATGTTCTCCCGGGTATGTGAGTCGCCCTGAGCGACTGAAACCTCGGTGATGCCCATTCCAGAAGACGCTTCGCCAGAGCGCATAAGCGGCTGGACGAAAGACCGCCCTGGTGATTTATGTATGACACCACTGTCATGCTGTCCGACTAGACTAAGACGTGGCGCCCTGTCAGGTGTGCCTGGAACGCATGAAGGGCTCGAATCACTGCCAACATCTCGAGGCAGTTGATGTGCAGATGGCATTCCTCGTGAGACCACGAGCCGAAGGCCGGTCTGCCCTCGCAAAGAGCGCCCCAACCTGTGTTGGACGCATCCATTGAGAGCACCGTCCTTCTGGACACCGCCTGTAGGGGTACCCCTTGGCTGAACCATACAGGGTTCATCCAGGGTTTCAGAGCTGCCAAACAGGCCTGATTGACCCTGAGACGCAGGCGGCCGTGCCACCAGGCGTGAGGAGGGACCCGGAACTTCAACCAGTACTGGTTGGCATCCGAAGAAGGCCAAGCTGCAGAACCGGGGAGGCGGAAACCATCAGCCCTAGCATCCTCTGGAAAAACTTCAGAGGGAAATAGGCTCTGTTCCTGACCGATGCCGCGAGCTGCTGAATGGCCAGAGCGCGCTCTGGAGAGACTACAGCCGCCATACGGACTGAGTCGAAAACCGCACACAGGAACGTTATACACTGGCTGGGGAGCAGTGAGCTCTTGGCAAAGTTGACCCTGAGACCCAGGCACTCCAAGTGGCTGAGTAACACGGATCTGTGATGCTCCAGCTCGGCTCGTGACTGGGCTAGGATGAGCCAGTCGTCGAGGTAATTGAGAACCCGGATTCCCATCTGTCTCAGTGGGGAAAGCGCCGCGTTCATGCATTTGGTAAAAGTGCGAGGAGCTAGGGACAGTCCGAATGGAAGGACCGTATATTGGTAAGCCACACCCTCGAACGCGAATCTCAAGAATCGCCTGTGATGGGGGATATCTGGATGTGAAAGTATGCATCTTTCAGGTCCAGCGAGCAGAACCAGTCCCCGGGGCAAACCTGCGCGAGGATCTGCTTCAGCGTTAGCATCTTGAACTTGAAGAGGTTCAAGAGCCTGAGATCTAGGATGGGTCTGAGACTGCCATCTTTTTTGGGAACTAGAAAATAACGACTGTAGAACCCTGAATTGCTCTCTGAGGGGGAGACTATTTCTATAGCTCCTTTCCTCAGAAGAGACGTGACTTCGGCTCGGAGGACATGAACGTCGTCCGTGTTGACTGAAGTCTGAAGCACCCCGCTGAAGCGCGGGGGCCTTCGGGCGAACTGAAGCGAGTAGCCTCGACTTATGGTTCCCAGAACCCAGCTTGACACTCCGGGGATGGCCCGCCAGGCCTCGGCCCGCGTGACAAGGGGCTGAATGGTATCGGGTGACAGGCCGCCAATCGGGGGCCCGTGCACCGGAGAGAGTGGAAGAGGAACTTCGCTCTTTCTTAGAGAAGGTAGAATATTCATAGTGTTCGCCATAAGAATGGCGTTTTGCATGGACGCAGCACTGGGCCCAGTTAGCACAACACTGAACATATCTCCCACGCCCAGAGCTGAACGAGGCGGAGGGGGTGGAACGAAAGAGCTTTTGGGGTGGTCCGGCCGTGGCGAGACTTTGCCCCATCCTCTTCCTTCCTGAAAAATCAGGAGGGCTTAGGAGGCGTCGGGTCCAGCGTAATCTTAGGCCGGGGTCCCTGACGTTGCCTCGGGAAGGAGGAGCTCTTACGATGGTGCTGTTCCTTGGGTGGTGCTGCCTGAGAGGTAGAGGGGGCAGGTTTGTTCTGCTGAGCCGGCGCAGACTTGGGGCGGCTGGAAGCAGACGTGGAGCTAGAGCATTTAGGCAGGAAGTGTCGCATAGCCTGGGACGACTTTTGTGCTGCAGTAAAACGCTCCGTAAAGCCCTCTACTGCTGGCCCGAAGAGACCAGAAGGAGAGACCGGGGCATCCAAAAAGGCCGTCTTGTCCATCTCCTTAATCCCGGTCAGGTTGAGCCACAAATGGCGCTCAAGCACGACCAGGCTGGCCATGGATCGTCCAATGGCCTGAGCTGTGGCCTTTGTGGCACGCAGGGCTACGTCAGTGGCGCTGCGGAGGTCACGGAAGGCAGGTGCATCGACGCCGGACTCATCCAGAGAACGGAGGCGCTTCGCTTGAAACACCTGGAGAATAGCCATGGTGTGCAGCGCTGAGGCAGCCTGGCCCGCGGACGTATATGCTCTGCCAGCCAGGGCAGAAGTGGTCCTGCAGGGCTTGGATGGAAGGGCCCTCTTAGTTTTCCAACCCACAGCTGTGGGGGGACAGAGGTGAGCCGCCACCGCTTCGTCCAGGGGCGGTAGATGCTCGTAACCCTTCTCTTCAGAGCCATCCACAGAGGTGAGAGCTGAATAATGTGTAGTACGTAGGCGGGCAGAATACGGGGCGTGCCACGACCAGGGGCCTGGCGGGAACCCGGCAGGAACCACTCGTCGAGCCTGCTCCATGATGGCTCCTCTGGCGGAGCCCATTCGAGGTTCAAAACCTCTACTGCTTTTGAGAGGATGCTGAAGAACTCGGCATCCATACCCGGCTTGCAGTCAATGGGCTCCAGCGAGGGAAGGCGGGCGGGGTCAGAATCACCGGCCCAACCTTCGGTTTCAGAGGCCGCGAAAGACATGGAGTCATCAAGCGGCTCGTCCTCAGAACCGCCAAAAGAGATGAGGTCGCTCACATCTGCTGAGGGACGCAGCTCAGGGCGGGAGAACAGGACGGGGGACTGCTCTCTCGGGGGAGAGGGTGAGGCACGCGGGGAAGCTGGCGTGACGTCATCCAACTCCGTGCGCTGGGCCGCTCTGCCCTGCTGTCTCTTCCTAGCCGGCTCGCGGGAGGAAGAAGACGGGAGGGCGCCACTGAAGAAGGCGATCCGCGAGCGCAGAGAGGCGAGACTCATGTTCTCACAGTGAGAACACGAGGTCCCGGTGAGCGCGGCCTCTGCATGGGGTCTGCCCAGGCAACCGACGCACTCACCGTGTCCGTCGTCGTCATGCAGAGGGGCTCTGCATGTGCCAAACGAGTGGCGCGGCATTTGTAACAACGCCGCCGCCGTGAAAAGCGAGGGCCGCTAGAGCGGTGAAAACCGCTCTTTTAGAGCGGCAATAAACCGCGGGGAAATTGCTCTTTTAGGCGCGCCGGATGGCAGCAGGAGACGGGCTGGCAGGCGGCCGAAAGCGGGAAGCGGGAGGCTCGCCGGCGCTTCTTCCTCGGCGAGCTCAGCAGTCCGCTGCGGGAGCCTCTTCGACGGCAGCGAGAGCTTCTTTCCAGGCGGCGAAGACTTCAGCCGGAGATCAGCGAGGAGCGATGTGAAGTCGTCGCTGAAGGAGAGAGAACTGAAATCCTATGGCGAAACGCCCGCTTATATAGCCCTAAACCCCGCCCATTTCGGCGGGAATATTCACGCGCTCTGTCGCCATAGGCCGCTGCAGTTACACTGCGTTATTGAAAAAGGCTTCAGTAACGGGGAAAAAGGAGACCTTTCCCCATACGCAGTACGAGTGAAGTATCGAAAGGGAACAGGAGTGAGTTAAGAGTAACAGGAGAGTCCTCTGTTTTGTTGATTTAATTGTGTGAATATTAGTTGATATAATACTATTCACCTGTATCATGAGTTTTACAGTTGAAATTACTTAAATTTTAGATTTTTAGGATTATTTTTACAGTGTGAATGCCATACTTGCAGGGAGCCAGTCCTCCACAATGTGACTTAATCTTTTTGTCTTTCTCTTTCTTATCTTTTGTAGAAGATGGAGAGAACCTATACTTTGCAGGTGCAAGAAACACCCACCCATGGCATGCTGCGAAGGTGTGAAACACACCTGCAACCCTCTCTTTTTCCCCACTTTTTTGTCTTTCCTTCCCTCCCTCTCCCCCCTCTCTCTTTTCCCTCCCTCTCCCCCTCTCTCTTTTCCCTCCCTCTCCCCCTCTCTCTTTTCCTCACCTTCCATCTTTCTCTTTCCACCTCCTTCACACAGCATATACCTTCAACACAGAAATCTCACTCACACACATGCACACACAGCCATGTACACACTCTCTTTCTCACACACATGCACACACATATGGACACTCATTCCTGTTACCCAGTGTTCATTCCTGTTACTAAATGTATATATTTTTCTAAAAAAAATAAAGTTAAACCACTGTTTTTATCAGTTTTGTTTGATCCATCATTTACACAATTGTTAAATAAATTACATTAAAAAAATTATAAACTTGAAGCTTCTGTCTTCTTTTAAATGGAAAAAATGTTTTGCGTTTTTATTAAAATACACCTTGCCTTAATATAAATAAAAATAATATATATATTTTTTTTGTCACAAATATCAATTATTTGAACAAATAACCAAACTTTTCTTCAAAATAAACACTTTCTTGAGGTGAAAACAAAGGAATTAACTGACATGCTTTTAAACAAGCTTTTTAAATGGCACATGAGTTTTGGTAACAGGACTGAGAAAGCATGCATCTAATCTTCATTTTTGAAACCTTGTAAAATATTAAATAAAGTTGCCTGAGATTGACCAATACACATTTCGAATAGTTAAATGTATGTAGTATTAGATTCAGTGTTGAAAAAAGATAAAAAATAAAGTTTAATTTTGAAGAGATACAACAAGCAAATGTCACCCATTCAGTGGAATGGCCCGGAAGACTTGAACACAAAGTCTGTAAAATAAACTGTTAAAAGGATTTGATGATCACTAGTGATTTATTCTGTGTTCAATCATTCAATCATTCAGTAGCTGATATTGCCATAGAAACTAGTGGACTGCCGACTCGCTTTCACCACAAAATGGAGGAAACGCAGGGCTGCTGCTGGGCGCCAGTGTTGCGATGGAACGTTCTATTGAGTGTCGCTTCTTGTTAGTGTATATTCTTTGTCTCTTTGGCCATGTACACACTGTAAGTTTCTGAAGTTACAACCGCATTTAAATATGGGAGTGAATCCCCAAAATTATCGTCACATGTGTGTCCAGAACACGACTCACTCTTGAAACTCTGATGATTGACAGCTTGGAAACCATAGCAACGTTCTGGCACCTGTGTTTGGAGTATGTTATTGTCACCAAAGTAAAATTACAGTGACAAAATACTTGTTATTTTCAGCAATTTTAACCAAAGCAGAGTAGACGGAGGTGTCATATTTTGTTTATGCTTGTAAGGCTACTTCACAGTTGCCATGTTAACTTATTTCAAGAGTTTTTGAGCTTGTTGTTTAAGCTTGGCTTATAAAGTGATCGAGCTTACAGAGTTATTAAAATGAGTGAGCAGTAAAAAATAAAGTGAGCACTTAAAATAAAGTAAGCAGACGCATGTCACAATATTTTTGTCTTAAGTTTAGCATAAAGTATTGGATTTATTTCAGTTTATCGTGGGCTTGTTCTTGTTTGCTGGTTTTCTAGAAAGATCTGGCAACATTCAGTGCTCGCGCTGCTTTCCCTGTGATTTCTTCACCTCACACACAGAAGAGAGACACATCTCCGATGCATGTTAAAAACGTCATCAACAACTTCAGTTCGGTTCTGTACAGACTGCATAGAATTTCTGTAAATGTGCTTGTTACTCCCTATATTTTTCAGGAGTTAATTTGGTTGTTGAATGCAGTTGTTACTCCCTTATTTTACTGAACTGTGTGTGCACAGAATGCGTTTAATAAGCTCTAAAAGGTGAACTGACAACCGAATTTAGCTGCAGTGTGTGGCCTTTGAATGGAAGTCTATGGAATGTGATGCTAGGGTGCTCTATGTGGTTGCTAGGGTTGATAGCTTCAACGGTGATCCTGAGAGACTGATTGGTTGCCTGAGTAAAATGAGCCCCTTGTCTCTATGACATTGTGATCGAGAGTTATGTTCAATATGAAATTCCTATGTAATTTATCATAGTAAGAAAAACATGTATTCGCAATATCCCTGTTTCATGGGCCGTTCCTTCACCATAGGATGTCTATGGGGCATTTTTGAAATCCTTGCTTGGAGCTATGACTCATCATAGTTTGTCGTAATGCAAAGTCTATGGGACCCCACTGTGCAAAATCATACACCCGATCACTTATAAAAGATACAGCACACCTCTCCTCAGTAAGCTGCACAATTTGATGCCTCACTCATTGGTCTATGACAAACGGTGTGGGACAAGTTAGCTACGCACCTAAGTTTTGTGTGGAAGAAAATAAGTATTCAAGAGAACAATAGTGATGCTTTACTTTATAGGAAAGCACCACTAATTAAACTTTATCAAACCTTCAAAAGAGGAGTGACAAACTGTATTTATCCATCAGTGTGAGTGAAATTGAGAGTGAAAGACTCTTGACTGGTTGTGATCATGATCATGTAGTAGAGAGAGTTTAGGAGGACAATGATGTTAAACTCACCCTTCACAGAGAGAGAAACATCAGAGCTTGATCGTGATAAAACTGGTCTTCCATATATGTGACCTCTACACGTGTACTGACCCTCATCAGTCTTAACAGCTTTAACAATACTGAGAGTGTCTCTTTTTACAGTGTAATGCCCAGAAGTCCGTAACATTGAACTGTCTTTATACCACTGATATCCCCAGTTACTGTGATCAGAGTTTATCACACACTTCAGATTGACTGTCTCTCCAGTGAAAACAGATCTGTCTGGTGTCACACTCAGTGTAGATGAGGGTAAATCTGTGAAGAAACACAAAAACACAAAGTGATTCAAACAGCTCTTTCAGGGAAAACTAATTTGTACATGTTTTACAAAAGTAGTTTATACATTATTTTATAAAACTGTTGCAAGCTGATACAACTTGCATAAAGTTCATTGCAGTCAGTAGTGTGTAGGGCTGCACAATGTATCAAATTTCTAATAGTGATAGTGTAACTGTTCTGTTTCTGCATTGTGTTTTGTCTGCGTTGTGTTATGAATAACTGGACAGCAAGCGGCAGTTTCGCTGATCTTCTGATATATAAAAACAAAAACACAGCCTCTATAAGTGACTCGCCCTAAAGCCCCGGGTATACTTCGGCTGTCCGCATTCGTGCACCACCTGCATGATGTAATTTTCGTCATGCGGAGGGCTCGCGGCTGGTGTCCTGACATTTCATCCTACCTGTCAGATTACCCAGGCATACTGCATGAGCGCACATCAATATTACATAATTTTTGTCATGATAAATAACACAAAATTACTGTATTTGCATTATTGTAAGGGTAGGTTTAGTGTTGGGGTAGGTGTAGACAATAAATAAAGCACAATCTGATAAGAAGCATTATTTTCTATTGATTTATACTTGTTTTAACGGTTAATGCTATATCATATTGTGCTACCACTACTGTACTTGCCTTAATATAAGGGTAGGTTTAGGGTTGGGGTAGGTGTAGGTGTAAATGATAATAAAGCCATAAACCACGTTAATATGCTGGAAGCACGATAGGTAGCATTTTTCGCTGTCAGATTTTGCTACCCACTGTTTTCTGTTTCTGACAAATTGTCAGAGCTTCTGTCGCACACCCTGTCCGCATGCAGCCCAAATTTCGAGACCGCGTGGTCGGTGCACGTGCAACAGTGCATGCGAAAGCAGGACAGAAGAGTCCACTAGGTGGCAATATGCACAGTACTGAGCACAATGTGCAGTCGTCGAAGAAGAGTGTGTAAAGAGCAATTCTGAAACAAGACGAGTAAACTCAGAAGCATGCCTTCTCCATCGTTTTTGATTCCTGTTCTCTTGGTTTATCTTCTGAACTATGTTGCAATGGTAGATGCACTATTTTTCATCTCTGATCCTGCCCAGCAAATGTCCAGTTGATGACACAATGTCTTATAAAGAGTATAGAAAAATTGTACTGCGCATGTGTCGAACTTGGTCATCCGCGAGCATTCGTGGTTTGCGGTGCGTTCCAAACGGGATATATCGCCCTCCGAACACTTAATAATGAAAAAAATCATGGCCGCCATGTTGAAGGGTCGTTCCAAACTGAAGTGCTCAAAACTGGCTACTTCAAAGGGCCCTTCGGAATGACGGGTTTCAAAGGGTACAACTAATGGACACTTTGCGCCCCCATGATCCTTTGCACAGGGAAGTTCTTTGACGTCACAGAAGGGGTACAGGAGGTTATAGGAGTTCGATTTTACCTATAAATGTATATATATAGTATTTTTCTATACTACTGTAATATTTATACAAGTAGGATTTGGTACATTATTATGGTCAAAACGACATTGTACTTAAACACAAATACTTTACAGCTCCCTTTATCAGTCCATTCAAATGTTTAAAATACATAGACACAATATAGCCTACATGCTATAATCCTAAAATAAATAAATAAATAGACTAACGCTAAACAAATGGTGCAGCTTGCACAATTTACTCCTCTTTGATTGTCTCGTTAAGATGATGCAGAAGTGCGTTCCAAAAGAAGAGTTTTTTTTGACCCCTACACCCTTCATCCTTCATTTTTTTTCTAAAAAAAATAAATAAATAAAGTTAAACCACTGTTTTTATCAGTTTTGTTTGATCCATCATTTACACAATTGTTAAATAAATTACATTTAAAAAATTATAAACTTGAAGCTTCTGTCTTCTTTTAAATGGAAAACAATGTTTTGCATTTTTTATTAAAATACACCTTGCCTTAATATAAATAAAAATAATATTATTTTGTTGTCACAAATATCAATTATTTGAACAAATAACCAAACTTTTCTTCAAAATAAACACTTTCTTGAGGTGAAAACAAAGGAATTAATTGGCATGCTTTTAAACAAGCTTTTTAAATGGCACATGAGTTTTGGTAACAGGACTGAGAAAACATGCATCTATCTTCTGCTTTGAAACCTTGTAAAAAATTTAATAAAGTTGCCTGAGATTGACCAATACACATTTCAAATAGTTAAATGTATGTAGTATTAGATTCAGTGTTGATAAAAGATAAAAAAATAAAGTTTAATTTTGAAGAGATACAACAAGCAAATGTCACCCATTCGGTGGAATGGCCTGGAAGACTTAAACACAAAGTCTGTAAAATAAACTGTTAAAAGGATTTGATGATCACTAGTGATAGTATTTTATTCTGTGTTCAATCATTCAATCATTCAAGTTTGATTTCAGCATTAATGTATGTTTTTTTTAAACCAAGTAGCTGATATTGCCATAGAAACTGGTGGACTGCCGACTCGCTTTCACCACAAAATGGCAGAAACTGCTGCTGGGCGCCAGTGTTGCGATGGAACGTTCTATTGAGTGTCGCTTCTTGTTAGTGTATATTCTTTGTCTCTTTGGCCATGTACACACTGTAAGTTTCTGAAGTTACAACCGCATTTAAATATTGGGAGTGAATCCCCGAAATTATCGTCACATGTGTGTCCAGAACACGACTCACTCTTGAAACTGATGATTGACAGCTTGGAAACCATAGCAACGTTCTGGCACCTGTGTTTGGAGTGTGTTATTGTCACCAAAGTAATATTACAGTGACAAAATACTTGTTATTTTCAGCAATTTTAACCAAAGCAGAGTAGACGGAGGTGTCATATTTTGTTTATGCTTGTAAAGGCTGCTTCACAGTTGCCATGTTAACTTATTTCAAGAGTTTTTGAGCTTGTTGTTTAAGCTTGGCTTATAAAGTGATCGAGCTTACAGAGTTATTAAAGTGAGCAGACGCATGTCGCAATATTTTGGTCTTATGTTTAGCATAAAGGATTGGATTTATTTCAGTTTATCGTGGGCTTGTTCTTGTTTGCTGGTTTTCTAGAAAGATCTGGCAACATTCAGTGCTCGCGCTGCTTTCCCTGTGATTTCTTCACCTCACACACAGAAGAGAGACACATCTCCGATGCACGTTAAAAACGTCATCAACAACTTCAGTTCGGTTCTGTACAGACTGCATAGAATTTCTGTAAATGTGCTTGTTACTCCCTATATTTTTCAGGAGTTTATTTGGTTGTTGAATGCAGTTGTTACTCCCTTATTTTACTGAACTGTGTGTGCACAGAATGCGGTTAATAAGCTCTAAAAGGTGAACTGACAACCGAATTTAGCTGCAGTGTGTGGCCTTTGAATGGAAGTCTATGGAATGTGATGCTAGGGTGCTCTATGTGGTTGCTAGGGTTGATAGCTTCAACGGTGATCCTGAGAGACTGATTGGTTGCCTGAGTAAAATGAGCCCCTTGTCTCTATAACATTGTGATCGAGAGTTATGTTCAATATGAAATTCCTATGTAATTTATCATAGTAAGAAAAACATGTATTCGCAATATCCCTGTTTCATGGGCCGTTCCTTCACCATAGGATGTCTATGGGGCATTTTTGAAATCCTTGCTTGGAGCTATGGCTCATTAGTTTGTCGTAATGCAAAGTCTATGGGACCCCACTGTGCAAAATCATACACCCGATCACTTATAAAAGATACAGCACACCTCTCCTCAGTAAGCTGCACAATTTGATGCCTCATTCATTGGTCTATGACAAACGGTGTGGGACAAGTTAGCTACGCACCTAAGTTTTGTGTGGAAGAAAATAAGTATTTAAGAGAACAATAGTGATGCTTTACTTTATAGGAAAGCACCACTAATTAAACTGAATCAAACCTTCAAAAGAGGAGTGACAAACTGTATTTATCCATCAGTGTGAGTGAAATTGAGAGTGAAAGACTCTTGACTGGTTGTGATCATGATCATGTAGTAGAGAGAGTTTAGGAGGACAATGATGTTCAACTCACCCTTCACAGAGAGAGAAACAGAGCTTGATCGTGATAAAACTGATCTTCCATCTATGTGTCCTTTACACCAGTACTTCCCCTTATCAGACTTAACAGCTTTAACAATACTGAGAGTGTCTCTTTTTACAGTGTAATGCCCAGAAGTCCGTAACATTGAACTGTCTTTATACCACTGATAGCTCCAGTTACTGTGATCAGAGTTTATCACACACTTCAGATTGACTGTCTCTCCAGTGAATACAGATCTGTCTGGTTTCACACTCAGTGTAGATGAGGGTAAATCTGTGAAGAAACACAAAAACACAAAGTGATTCAAACAGCTCTTTCAGGGAAAACTATTTTGTACATGTTTTACAAAACTAGTTTATACATTATTTTATCTCATTTTCATATCATATATTCTGGTTTGCTGTTGTACTGTTTTTAGTTTTCTCATGTGTTTTGAGGAGGCTCCGGTTAGATTCATCTGCAGATACTCTGAAGGGCAGCAGGTCACTGGAATTAATTGAAAATGTCTGGACTATATTGGGCAACATGTACTGTAGACTGAGCCTTGTATTCTCTGTCACTCACAGCTGTTTGCAAACTCTCAACATAGATTATGATAGGTGAGACAAACTAAACTCAAATTTACCTGGTTATAATAAATCTCATTGAGTTATAGTCCAGGTGATTTGTGAAAATAATGTTTACTTTTTCATAAAAGCAGGAAATTTGGTACACTTGTACAGTTTGGGACCCTGAACATTTTCAGAAATTGAGCAATCGCAAATTATGTATTTTGTATCATTACATCAAACATGATAACACAGAAAAGTTGAGGGCTACCCCTATGTGTTGATGGTCAATTATTACAATGATACCATATAAAACATCATAAACTGTTCAGGTGAATAGTTAATGAGGAATTCAGTGACGTGAGAAGGAACTCACTGTATCTGAGAACCTAGGCTAGACTTTTTAATAGCATGACTGTTGCATGCATGTTGTGTAGAGTTTCAAAATCCTTTTGTTCATTAACCCTGACAATACAGTGACTGTGAAGAGTAGAATATTCAATATGGCCTTAGCAACATAGTTTAAAGCAGTGGTCTCAAACTCAATTCCTCGAGGGCCACAGCTCTAGCTCCAACCAGCTCAAACTCACACATGCTTGGAAGCTTCTAGTAATACTGCAAGACGTTGATTATAGCTGGATTAGGTGTGTTCGATTAGGGTTGGAGCAAAACTGTGCAGAGCTGTGGCCCTCCAGGAATTGAGTTTGAGACCATGGGCTTTAAAAGAATGTCACGGACAAAGATTTACTTTATATAAAAAAAAAAATAAAAAAAAATAAAAAAAAACTACACTGCTGTAAAAAAAAAAAAAAAGGGAACCCTTAAATAAATGATGATTCAATTAATCAATGAATGAAATATTCAATTTTTAAAATCTTTATTCATATACATTCTGTAATTTGTTAATAACAAAATTATTTGACAATAGTCAATGGAAACAAAAATCAACAACACACTGAGGGCTGGGTTCAAAAATCACACCAAAAATCAATGTAAAAACTGTTGCAAGCTGATACAACCTGCATAAAGTTCATTGCAGTCAGTAGTGTGTAGGGCTGCACAATGTATCAAATTTCTAATAGTGATAGTGTAACTGTTTCTGCATTGTGTTTTGTCTGCGTTGTGTTATGAATAACTGGACAGCAAGCGGCAGTTTCTCTGATCTTCTGATATATAAAAACAAAAACACAGCCTCTATAAGTGACTCGCCCTAAAGCCCCGGGTATACTTCGGCTGTCCGCATTCGTGCACCACCTGCATGATGTAATTTTCGTCATGCGGAGGGCTCGCGGCTGGTGTCCTGACATTTTATCCTACCTGTCAGATTACCCGGGCATACTGCATGAGCGCACATCAATATTACATAATTTTTGTCATGATAAATAACACAAAATTACTGTAATTGCATTATTGTAAGGGTAGGTTTAGTGTTGGGGTAGGTGTAGACAATAAATAAAGCACAATCTGATAAAAAGCATTATTTTCTATTGATTTATACTTGTTTTAACGATTAATGCTATATCATATTGTGCTACCACTACTGTACTTGCATTATTATAAGGGTAGGTTTAGGGTTGGGATAGGTGTAGGTGTAGATGTTAATAAAGCCCTAAACCAAGTTAATATCACGCTGGAAGCACGACAGGTAGCATTTTTCACTGTCAGATTTTGCAACCCACTGTTTTCCAGAGGTGTAAAGTCCAGGGGTCAGAAAGTAAAAGTCCTGCCATTTTTTTTTTATTCCACCCACTGAAGCAGTGATTCTACTGCAGAAGATCAGCTTTATCAATATAATCTGAATGATTTTGCAAAAGGTGTTCTAATAAATTTTTTATCTAATGATAAAAAAAAAAGGTCATTCATTTAGAGACACACACATCAAGAATCAGCCCGTGAATCTCAACAGTGGTGACCATCAAAAAGCATGTTGCAGTGCATTCTGGGAGCCACCAATCAAAATTCATCCATGGCTCCCATCATGCATTGCTGCATGAATAAATTATTAGCTTAATTGTCTTAGTAATTTTCTTTATTGTCACTCATTTTATTTTTATTTTTTTTCTGTTTTTATGTGACTTTTTAGTAGCTTGTTTTCTAATGTTCAGAGTTTGTCACCGTTGTTGAGATTCACAGGCTGATTCTTGATGTCTGCGTGTGCCTGTGCCTAAAAGAAAGTTTTTTTGTTTTATTCAGAAAAACTTTTGTGAAATCCTTCAGATTATATTGTAAATGCTGATCTTCTGCTGTAGAATCACAGTGCTGCTGTAATCAATAATGTAAATCTAACTCTAAATGAGTTCAGTGATTCAGGTCAAATAATGATTATGTGAAAACATAACCAACACCACCTGACCATCTTTTTTATTTACTTGTCTGGCTGTTACGACTGAGTTAACAGCCCAAACAAGATCTAATATTAAAAAGTCAAGGGTCAAGAGCTCAACTAAAGCAAACACTCATCTCCATGCTGGCTTAAAAATTGTGATTTTCTCCTTTGGTGATTCTGCTTGTTATCATCAGGTGTCTTCAATAATGGTCAATCATCACTCAATTAATCACTTCATTATCTCATTAACTTTAACACTGCTTCAGTGGGTGGAATAAAAAATATGGCAGGACTTTTACTTTCTGATCCCTGGACTTAACACCTGTCGCACACCCTGTCCGTGTGCAGTCCAAATTCCGAGACCGCGTGGTCGGTGCACGTGCAACAGCGCATGCGCAAGCAGGACAGAAGAGTCCACTAGGTGGCAATACGCACAGTACTGAGCACAATGTGCAGTCGTCGAAGAAGAGTGTGTAAAGAGCAATTCTGAAACAAGACGAGTAAACTCAGAAGCATGCCTTCTCCATCGTTTTTGATTCCTGTTCTCTTGGTTTATCTTCTGAACTATGTTGCAATGGTAGATGCACTATTTCTCATCTCTGATCCTGCCCAGCAAATGTCCAGTTGTTGACACGATGTCTGGTAAAGAGTATAGAAAAATTGTACTGCGCATGTGTTGAACTTGGTCATCCGCGCGCATTCATGGTTTGCGGTGCGTTCCAAACGGGATATATCGCCCTCCGAAGGGCACTTCGGAGTGAAAATAATCATAGCCGCCACGTTGAAGAGTCGTTCCAAACCGAAGTGCTCAAAACTGGCCACTTCAAAGGGCCCTTCGGAATGAAGGATTTCGAAGGGTACAACTGATGGACACTTTGGGCCCCCATGATCCTTTGCACAGGGAAGTTCTTTGACGTCACAGAATGGGTACAGGAGGTTATAGGAGTTCGATTCACGGACTCACTGGCTGGAGCGGACTCACTGGCTGGAGCGGGCTCTGGAGCGGACTCACTGGCTGGGGCGGGCTCTGGGAAAGCCTCCAAGCCTTGAGGGATGACTGAAGCCTTCCTCCTCCTCTTCCTCCTCTTACGTGAGTGGGGCGGTGACTCTGTGCCCACCTCCTCTGTGGATTCGGGAGCGGATTCACGGGCTGGAACGGCCTCTGGAGCGGACTCACGGGCTAGAGCGCATTCTGGCTGAGCAGGTATTGCCCACTGGACTCTATGGGAGAGATAATTCACAAAGCCCCAGAAGTCAAAAACCTGCAGCCCCTCCATATCCCATTGAGGCAGAGGATCATCGAGACCATTATTAAAAATCTCCTTAAGCGCATCATCATTAGATTTCAGCCCCACCGCCACCGTCCAAAACCTCAGGGAGAAGTCCCAAACCTCCTCTCCCTCCTGGCGTAGAGCCATCAGCGCCCCATGCAAAGCCACACGTTCCCTGCCCGTGGCTGGCGGTAGAACCTTCATGCTGCTGGATCCTGTAAAAGGTGGTTTGTTCTGTCACGGTGCACACAAGAACAAGATGTTAGGATCCAGTTGCAGCATTTATTATAGGGTAATCCAAGGTCAAAATCCAGAGAACAGGCAAGGGTCAAAATCCATATAACGGTCCACAAAAAACAGAACGCCAGAGGTAACAAAAAGTGCACGCAACAAATACAACAAACCACAACTGAGGACAGAAACAACTGAGACTAAATAGACAGACACTAATGAACAAACACAAAACAGCTGAGTGCAATGAACGAGGTTAATGAGTCCAGGAGTGAATTATGGGAATTGCAGTTCAGACAAGTGACAAAAGTCCATGTTGGAGTGCCCTCAGGTAGCTAAACGGGGCACTCCAACTCATGATCATGACAGGCACAACCTAACGCTTTTTGACTTTCTCAATTTGTGTAAATGTACTTAGGTTTCAGGGAATTTCTTTTGTTCCACATTCATTTCACACATGTCTGGTACAAATATGTGGCTTTGTTTCATTAATACAGTGTATACTTTTTTCTTTATTTACCCCGAAAGAAGGGAAGTGAAATGTGACAACATGCCCCATGGGTGGGGCACATTGTAACATGACCATATGACAGCTAAAAATGTTATCTGACATAATTAAAAATATATACATGACAAACTAAAATATTTTGTCAATTAAAGACAATAATTATTATTATTTATTTTTTTTCATATAAAATAAAAGCATTTTTTTAGAAATTCAAATTTAAATAATTTTGTAGTTTGATAATGAACACTCTGCAAAACACAGCTATACAGCACTGGTCAAAACAATACAGGCAAACAGATGAAGAAACATATTCAGACATTCAGAAAAACACAGAGATGAACAAAATACTCACACAGAACACGAGACAAATAGACGAGCCAGTACAAATGCTGAACATTTCTTGCAATAATATTTTCTGGACGTTCAGATTCTTCCTCTCAGTCTTTATTCACCTTTTTTCCCCATAGTTTCTCAACAGAAATTCATAAAAGTTGATTATGCCAGTTATATCGAAACTGTATAGAATAGTATAGTTCTAATAGCGGGGCACACTAACACAGTGTTACAAGGAACCCTATCTGCGCACCTGGAATTTAAACCTGATTAGTGTCGTCTGATAGTTAGTGAAGCATTATAAGAACTACCCAAACTGCTAAACAACAGATTGGAGATTAAAATAATATCACATTTGTCTAATTTTAAATAAAAACAAAAATATAGATGAAAAATTAGCTTAAGTAAGAAATTTACTTTTGCTATTGTTAAATAAATGTTCAGTGATATCTTCTAAAGATTTTAGAATTTTGGCGCAATTTTTTCTCTATATATTGTTGATATGGCAACGAGTAAATACGCTAAGTTTCTTAATGCTAGCATGTGTGGAAGTATTTAAACCATGTATGTTACAACTAACACCGTGTTAGTTTGTGCCCCGCACTCCCCTCCACTAGTCACCATGTGATCACCATGTGCTCATTTCCATATATTAGACAAAAATATAAATCAAAAAGTGCAAAATGACAAAAATAACCACAAAGATAAGTAAAATAACATTATATACATGAATTAGAGTGAAAATATAGATATAATTAAAGACAGCGTTATGTCTAGGGTTGTAACGATATACCGGTATGGCGATATATCACGGTTATCATATCGTGTACATTTGCTTACTTACGGTATGGTAAAAAAAAAAAAAAAAAAAAAAAAATCAAGACGCAGAATTTCACTTGCGCATAGACAACAACTTTCCACTTCACTAAACTTGCTCCACACCCACACATACAGCAGACAATGTCAGAGACAGAAGTTGCTATCTCTATTCTCTGTTTCCCGTTGAAAAATAAGTTACAATTTGCAGTATGGGAATACTTTAGATGCAGGTATGTTCCGTTTATAACTTAGGTCGTATGATATGCGTGATGGAGAGGGTCTCCCGGAATCCAGTCATGAAAATGGAATGTACGGTATAACGCAGCGATGTCAGGTAAAAACGCGCGATTTGTTGGACTGATGAATAAAATGAAAGCAGAGCTGTACAATAAATCAGATCGCGACATGGTCTAGGCGGGGTCTTTGAATATTAAACGCAAACAGACTGCTGTATAAATATATCTGTCTGTTTAACGTGTCTACCTGTGTGAATGAGCTGCGCTGTTTCGTGTACTACATACTTAAGTATGCGCGGCGCTCTTAATGTTTTTTTGAGTTTTTGCCGTCTCGTTATCAGAGGACATGAACACAAACATATCCACGGTTGCTCTGAGATAGCGCTTAATGAGCATTTCATCATTTTATTTGAGAAAAATGTATTGGTCATTTTAATTGATGATATAAATAAAAATTGATTGTTAAATACCGTATACCGTGAAACCGTGATATTTACGCAGACTGTTATCATACCGTGGAAATCTCATACCGGTACAACCCTAATTATGTCAGAACAGACCTTCGATCAGACCTTAGGTGCTCCAATACATAATGTCCAAGAGGTTCTCAATTGGATTCAGGTCTAAGGAACGCCAGGGCCAGTCAATGGCATATATTCCTTCTTCATTAAAAAACTGTCTACACACTCTAGCCACATGAGGCAGGGCATTATCATGCACAAGGAGGAACCCAGAGTCTACTGCACGGTTGTTAACAGTGACGCAAAGAATTGTGTGCTATCTGCAGTAGTGAAGGACACACGCATTCGAAGGTTGCATTCGGAGAGTCCTACTTACTTTTCTGAAATGATACAGCCTCAATAACGTATGCAACCTTCGAATGCGACCTCTGGTGGATGCAGCCTTCGAAATGAGACACAGCAGTGGTCTCCAACCGCTTGGGTCCATCCAACCCCAGACTGAGATGGCATATTTGGTGCCACCTCAAGTGTTTGTCCCCAACAGTGTCCTCCTTGGTACACTGCTCTTTTGAGGTGTTGCACCAGTGCATCCTTAGATGGGAGGATTTGTTCCATTCCTCTTCCTTTCTTTGTGAACAACTCAAGACGAGCTTGATCGATGTTGAGTTGGCTGCTGGTGCATTATAGAGGAGAATTGTGAAGTGTTCCACAATGCAAAACACCTCCTCTGGAATGCTTTTTGGAGCCTTTGATGGGACGTTGAAGGCCTCTTGTCATGTCAGTCCAAGTATCCCCTGCTGTCTTCTTGCCCCTGATTGCAAATGTAGATGCTGTCCTTGCAAACATGCCCCTGCGGGGCCCATGCTGGCTTTTTGCGGGCACAGTGGGCTAGGGCCAGCCCATACTAAACCTGAACAGGCCCAGTGTGGGCTTGCCCAGGCAAGGCCCACAGCTTTGGGCTCACTGCGGGCTCTCTGTGAGCAGCCCACTCTAGTGGACTGCCCACTGTGCCGCGTCACCCCCTGGGTGGTTTCTGCCACGACCACGTAACACTTTCTTGGTCACGAGCCACTTCCTCTATTCATATTACTCAACTCCTGTAAAAGGTTAACCTTTATAGATTCAGGAGGAGTCAGGTAGGTGTATAATATTTTCTTCTTAGATTATATTATCTCAGGGTCTACTTCTGATCACTACCGTACCTCCTAGGCCTACAGTTCAGATATCAACCAAGCCTACCTGGGTGGGGTGGGTTAGCCTTCCGTTCAGTGCACCACAGCTGGCTCTTCACCCTCAGAGGACAGCTATGCCTGCTAATGCACTCCCACGGCCCACTCTGTTGCAACTGGTTGGCAACCTTGACTGACTTTGTAAAGTCCGTCGGGATATCTTTATAAAAATATATCTTTTTCAGACAGTCAACTTCTGATACCCCAAATGGATTCTCACTCTACAACAATAAACAGACTGAGACAATACTATCAGAGTTTGAGGGCAGTCCCCATTCTCATTTTATTATTTCTTGCAAAGGCAAAAAGCTAAATACACCACTCTATGCCAGCTAAGCTGGAAGTTCCATTGGCCAGATAAATAATTACATTTTAAAGCTTACCCTCTTCTCTATTCAATATATGTTCTCTCTAAGAAAATCAGGTGTCTTCTTTAATCTTCTGAGGGTTGTGGTCTGACGATGGCTTCCGCTTGCTGCTTGCTTGTATGCTCTTTCTTTCTTCAGCAAAAACTACACAACTACTACTACTACTCCAACTACACAGAGAGCTATAAAGGCCCCTGTATTTATATTCTCTTTTGATGTACTTTATCTTTTCATTTTCATTCATTTTCATTTTCTACTTACGTCAATTGCTAGGTTACTTGTCTATCACCTTTTTTTACTTGCGTCAATGCGTTTCCTATTTGTGTCAATTTTTATTATACATTTTTATCAGATTTCTACCTTGCTAGACATTTATTTCCTAACTGTCTTCATTCTTATCAGTTACACACGACAATGCTTCTATCCCCCAGAACCCATGTTCACTTACACACATAATGCAACATTTGTCATCTTCACAGGATGTGGTATACACTTCACTCAAGCCCACAGCATGTGTTTTTGTATGTCTCATCTATGAAAACTTCATAGACCCCAGAGATTCTCCAAGTTCAGCAATTTTCTGCTTTTTATTATATCTTTTAAAATCTTTATCAAATTGTTTGGAAGAGAACACTCCATTTCTCTTGTCACCACATTAAGCCCATGATGGCCCAGTGTGGGCCAGCCCGTTCGGGCCCAGAGCAATAATAAATAATAAAGGCCTTCTGAAGTGAAGCGATGCGTTTGTGTAAAAAATATCAATATTTAAACAAGTTATGAAGTCAAATGTTGAGCTTCTGCCAGACCGTCTTCCATATTCAACGCAGAGCCGGCCTGTTATATAGGCAGTAGAGGCAAATGCTAAGGGTGCAATCTCGCTAGGGGGCGCCAAAGAGGCCGGATGCGTGGACAGGGGCGGATCTACCGGGGTGGCACGGGGTGGCATCTGCCACCCTAAGAAAAAGCTGCCACCCCAAAATTATCACAGAATAAAAATATATAAGCAGTGTTTCAAGTATTGCTTTTCAGGAGCGGCGCTTCAATATGATGAGATGACTAAAAAAATTGCGTAACGCAAAGTGATGGCAAGAAAACACGTCTTTCAATAAACTGTGCATGATGGTTGCACGCAGTGCGCCCAGTGTGCTTCATTAACAAATGACTCTTATGAACCGGTTCTTTGAGAGTCAAAAACACAGCGCAGCCAAGTTCACTTACGATTTTTTCCCATATTTGTACGTGAATCGGAAAATTACTGCTTCCCGGCTAACTCAGAAGTCCTGTGAGAAATGTAGTCCCATCCGAATATGTCTGAGATTTTCGTAATTTTTTGGCGAGCTGATTCAGCGACCGCCCGCTCCACTTTCATCATGGATAAAGGTATTTTTGCCATCCGACGAACCAATAACATGAAATCAATACGGAGATCCCGATCACAGAAACTAATAGCAGAGTTGGGGTAAGAATCTAAACGTATTTTAGCTTTTCTCGATTGCTAACACATTAGAAGTGATTCAGTTGGCCCAGTTTCTCAAACCATTCCTTCAGTTTTCAAAACAAAGACACACGTTTAACAATGACAACATTAGGTAGCAAAACCGATGACACACACCAGTAAAAATCTGAGAGAGCTGAATGAATAATTTACAGGGGTTTTAAACTTACACAGTACCAGTAGGCTACTTTAGATGAGGGAAATTTCACGTTGTACACCCTCAATGTTGTGATTGTCAACTTTCTTTGTAGCCATTTGTTGTACGTATTTTTTTTTTTTTTTTTTGCAGCGCTGAGAAATGATTGCCTAGTGATATAGTCTTGTGTCAGAAGACCAATACACTGCTATAGTACTGTACTGTAATGCAATTTAGCCAAATGTGCAGAGGATGCTGAATTTACTTTTACTGCAATTGACAGTATACTGCATTGTGGTGCATACCAAGTTCATACTTATTTTGCTCATGCTTTTCATCTACTGCAAGATCAATTTATAATAGTAAAATGAAAAAGAGGTATTTTTGTTACCATGTTATATGAATTGATCTCACTAGTGTTCACTAGGCAGTGCAGTAGTCTGCGTATTTGTTTTGTGTGTCATCTGATACCAAAGTTTGATTTTGTCAGACAAGAATAAGTTTTTGACTAGAACATTTTATTTTGACCTGGACGTTTGAGGTTTGTGCAAGTTGGTGAATAGTTTTGATATTGTGTTTAGTTGTGAGAAAATGTTGAATTGTTTCATGAATTGTGCATTAGCAATCAAGAAGAACAATAGAGACTGAAAAGTTTGAAGGACAAATTTATGTTGGCTTGTCATAAACCCAACTTCAAGTCTTGTTTAAAAAATGTAAAAACTTTGGTCAGTTAGTCCAGAAAATAGATGTTCTGGGTGATTGCTAAAGTGTTGCTAGGTGGTTGCTAGGCTCTTGTTATGCAGTTGCTGGGGTGTTGCTAGAGTATGTAGTTGATAGGGTGTTCTGGGTGAACACACACAGACATTCCCACCTCTGCTAATAACAGAAACTCAAAAATTGTTTTGTTGCTCTTTAACTTGCAGTAAAACATGTGATTTATACCATTGAAGTAGCCTGTGTAATATTAATAAAACTGCTCATCTCCTTTAGTGATACAAGTTCAGACTCATTTAGAAGTTTTTCATATAGTGTATTTACTTGGTGCCATGATGGATATTGAAATTTTGTTTATTTATTAATTTTAAACAGTATATAGATACTTTCTGATAATGCAATGTTTGTGAACACAATTGTGTATGTATGCATGGGCGCTTGCTTAGGTGTTGCCACCCCTCATAGACCTCATGCCACCCCTTTGCCACCCTATAAATAATTTTCTAGATTCGCCCCTTTAGATAAATCGCAATATAAGGGGGCGCCAAAAAAAAAATCTTGCCTAGGGCGCCAAAGAGGCTAGGGCCGGCACTGCCTAATGTTGTCATTGTTAAACGTGTGTCTTTGTTTTGAAAACTGAAGGAATGGTTTGAGAAACTGGGCCAACTGAATCACTTCTAATGTGTTAGCAATCGAGAAAAGCTAAAATACGTTTAGATTCTTACCCCAACTCTGCTATTAGTTTCTGTGATCGGGATCTCCGTATTGATTTCATGTTATTGGTTCGTCGGATGGCAAAAATACCTTTATCCATGATGAAAGTGGAGCGGGCGGTCGCTGAATCAGCTCGCCAAAAAATTACGAAAATCTCAGACATATTCGGATGGGACTACATTTCTCACAGGACTTCTGAGTTAGCCGGGAAGCAGTAATTTTCCGATTCACGTACAAATATGGGAAAAAATCGTAAGTGAACTTGGCTGCACTGTGTTTTTGACTCTCAAAGAACCGGTTCATAAGAGTCATTTGTTAATGAAGCACACTGGGCGCACTGCGTGCAACCATCATGCACAGTTTATTGAAAGACGTGTTTTTTTAGTCATCTCATCATTTGAAGCGCCGCTCCTGAAAAGCAATACTTGAAACACTGTTTATGTTATTCTGTGATAATTTTGGGGTGGCAGCTTTTTCTTAGGGTGGCAGATGCCACCCCGTGCCACCCCAGTAGATCCGCCCCTGTCCACGCATCCGGCCTCTTTGGCGCCCCCTAGCGAGATTGCGCCCTTAGCATTTGCCTATACTGCCTATATAACGGGCCGGCTCTGAGTGTCGGTGGGCATTTAGAGTGCACGCTTTCACTGTGTTAACAAATATCACATGAAGAGTGCCGTTTTTCTCCAGATATCAGCATAACAAATGTTATATAAACTTTATTCATGTTTACATTTTAGACATCATTGCCTGTTTTTGCACAATTTCGCCAACGAATATAGTTCAGATCAAATCCAGAGCATTGTATTGCGTCCCTGAGCAACCAATGGCGCTGTTTCTTTACTGAATGAATCAGCTTTTTGAACGAATAAGTTGAATCAATGAAAATTGGAAAAGATAGGCTACAAGTGACGATGATGGAGCTTCAGTTGAACAACAGTGAACTGCGGTCAGATGAGATGTTGTCAGACTATGTCAGTAAAATTCAGAAAAAGGATCAGCCGTTATTCTGTGCTCGCTGCATAATTACTTTATTATAGCTTAAATAAAGCCCAAAAGAATACGAGCAATGACCGTCATTGCTCTGTTGTAAGTTAAGTCATGAAATTACCACAAAGCTGCCTCAAAACTGTGCATGCATGTATTTGTTAACATGGTTTTAAAGCTATTGTTATCCAATTTGTTGGCCTTAAAACGTCTTAAAAATGCACATATGTACACCAGAGAAATCTAAATTTTCTCGGGGGAGCATGCCCCCGAACCCCCATAGCAAACTATATTTTATGACCTCGGTAATTATGAAACCATAATGAAATCTGAGGTAAATGTGTATTTCTACAAATTTGCACACTTTTGGACTAAAACGATGTATTGAATCGCGATAGCAATATTTTAATGATTAATGACCTGACCTGTAGCCTATGTATTTTTCTGTATCATATTTGTACCAAACCTCAAAAGTTACCCGGCCCCCCCCGGTTCTGCGATCCATGGAACAAAAGACAAAGAAAATCACTTTCTGCTCTTGACTGAATACGTTTTATAACTTTAATGGTAAGAATTGATCTGTATTAATATTTACAATAAAGACTACAGAACTTAAGGTAACCAATGTACAATAACACTAAATGTGTTATTTTACATTTGATTACTTTAATTTCTGTAGTTTCTTAACTGAATAAAAACCCAGCTAACCTGAAAAACTTAGTTTCATAGCTCTCTTTATTCTTGTCATGATCACAGTCTGCTCCTGTCAGTTCCCGGACTACACTTCCCATAATCCTCCCTGCCAGTCACATGTTCACTTCACACCAATCACCTGTTGCCACATCCACCCTAGCACACCACACTGATTACCACACCCAGCTGCAGCTCATTAACAGGACTATAAAGGACTTCCAAACACACCACCTCACTGCGAAGTATTGTTAACATCCTGTTGCAATTTCCGAGCGTTTATTCCCTGTTTGCCTGTCTGTTCTCGACCTTGTCTGTTCCTGTTTATTGATCCGTTGCTGCCTGTCCTGATCCTTGCCTTGCATACTGTTCTGTGAGTGATATCTGCCTGCCTTTTGACCTACCGCCTGTACTCTGACTACGACCCTGCCTGTCCTTTGCTGCTCCTGTTTGTTCCTGATTGACTCTGCCTGTACGACCATTCTCACTGTAAATAAAACGCTGCACTTGGATCTCCAGCCTGAGCTTCCCATTCATGACAGAATACTTCGCCATCTACGATCCAGCAGCTTCCACAAGCGTTTCCAGCCTCAGCATGGACCCAGCCATATGTCTTGTCAGCCTTCGTCAAGGTAACTGTACCCTGGAGGCACATATTCAAAAGTTTCTGGATATTGCCCACCTATCTGATCTACCTGACTGTGCCCTCATTGACTTTTTTATTTATGGATTAAACGAACCACTTAAGGACTATGTATTCACCAATGGTCCACGAGGGTCGTTCGTGGAGTTCTTGGACTTTGCCCTGCTCACAGCTGGTTCAACTTTTACTGTGGGGGTCGCGGAGGAACGCGACACCACGCTGAACCACATAATGGCGGCCGCTACAGACTGTGCACATAAAATGGCGGATGCTACAACGCCCCATCATGTCTCCGCTGATCGCCCAGAGCAACGTCACGCCTTCGCTGATCGCCCAGAGCAACGTCACGCTTTCGCAGATCGCCCAGAGCAACGTCACGCCTTCGCTGATCGCCCAGAGCAATGTCACGTCGCCGCTGATCGCCCAGAGCCACGTCACGTCTCTGGATCAGTCAGAGAACGGCGAGGATTACGTTCCAGTGTGGTTGATCCACCGCTGATTTCAACGCGTGCGGCTGGAATTCCTAAGCATCAGTCGGCCGCTTCGCTCTCAAGCCCGGTGGCCGCTTCGCTCTCAAGTCAGCCGACCGCTTCGCTCTCAAGTCAGCCGGCCGCTTCGCCCTCAAGCCCGGCGGCCGCTTCGCACTCAAGCCCGGCGGCCGCTTCGCACTCAAGCCCGGCGGCCGCCTCGCTCTCAAGCACGTCGGTTGCAACGCTCTCAAGCACGTCGGTTGCAACGCTCTCAAGCACGTCGGTTGCAACGCTCTCAAGCACGTCGGTTGCAACGCTCTCAAGCTCGCCGGTTGCAACGCTCTCAAGCTCGCCGGTTGCAACGCTCTCAAGCTCGCCGGTTGCAACGCTCTCAAGCTCGCCGGTTGCAACGCTCTCAAGCTCGCCGGTTGCAACGCTCTCAAGCTCGCCGGTTGCAACGCTCTCAAGCTCGCCGGTTGCGACGCGTTCAAACGCTCTGGACACGATGGACAAAAGGGCTGCTTTGCCAGTGCCCTCGGGCAAGATGGCCACCCTGCGGTGCGTAAGGATGCAGGGGGCGCTCCAGCCACTGAGTCCGCTCCAGAATCCGCTCCAACCAGTGAACCATCGCCTCACCCTCAGAAGAGGAGGAGGAGGAGGAGGAAGAAGGCGTCCTCCTCTCCTCAAGACACAGACGCCCTTCAAGAGGCCGCTGTGGGCCTGGAGACCATTCCAGAGGTCTCTCCTGCTCCGCCCAAGCGCCTTGCCCTGCCGGCGCCACCCGAGCTCCTCGGCCTGCCGGCGCCACCCGAGCTCCTCGCCCTGCCGGCGCCGCCCGAGCTCCTCGCCCTGCCGGCGTCGTCCGAGCTCCTTGCCCATCAACCCGCTACACACTCCGTTGATTTCCCTAAGAACTTTTTGGGGGGGGGCAGTATACCTAGGGGTGGGGAGCTTGTGGGTGGGGACCCTGCTCAACCATGGCCTTTAAGGGCCTCTGAACTACTATGGCCATTCATGGACTGTAGGCCACTAGGGCCATGTATGGACTCTGTCCTGCCGTGGCCGTCCAAGCCACCTGACCTGCCGTGGCCGTCCGAACCACCTGACCTGCCGTGGCCGCCCAGGCCACCTGACCCGCCGTGGCCGCCCAGGCCACCTGACCCGCCGTGGCCGCCCAGGCCACCTGACCCGCCGTGGCCGCCCAGGCCACCTGACCCGCCGTGGCCGCCCAGGCCACCTGACCCGCCGTGGCCGCCCAGGCCACCTGACCCGCCGTGGCCGCCCAGGCCACCTGACCCGCCGTGGCTGCCTGAGTCCCTGGGGCTGCATTGGAGATCCCGTTCCCCGCTGCTGTTAGATCTCCAATGCACCCACCCCCCCTCCCTAGCTGTTTCTTTACGTCGCGAGGACGCGCCTTCCGGGAGGGGGGCGTTATGTCATGATCACAGTCTGCTCCTGTCAGTTCCCGGACTACACTTCCCATAATCCTCCCTGCCAGTCACATGTTCACTTCACACCAATCACCTGTTGCCACATCCACCCTAGCACACCACACTGATTACCACACCCAGCTGCAGCTCATTAACAGGACTATAAAGGACTTCCAAACACACCACCTCACCGCGAAGTATTGTTAACATCCTGTTGCAATTTCCGAGCGTTTATTCCCTGTTTGCCTGTCTGTTCTCGACCTTGTCTGTTCCTGTTTATTGATCCGTTGCTGCCTGTCCTGATCCTTGCCTTGCATACTGTTCTGTGAGTGATATCTGCCTGCCTTTTGACCTACCGCCTGTACTCTGACTACGACCCTGCCTGTCCTTTGCTGCTCCTGTTTGTTCCTGATTGACTCTGCCTGTACGACCATTCTCACTGTAAATAAAACGCTGCACTTGGATCTCCAGCCTGAGCTTCCCATTCATGACAATTCTACTGCATTTATTTGAGCTTTATATTTTATTACTGACTTTTTACTTGTGTTTTTTGTTTAATGAAAATAAAACTTTGCGTTGAAGAAAAGTAGATTTTTGTTTGTATATGTTGTCAATTATTGTTCTTAGAAAGAAAATTGGAATCGGCAAAAATCGGTATCGGCAGATCACACTAACAAAAAATCGGAAATCGGAATCGGCCAAGAAAATTGCAATCGGTGCATCTCTAGAAAGAGAAGTTACTCACGAGACTTGACGTATAACAGCGAGCTGTCTGTGTGCATGTGCTTCAGATAAGTGCTCAGAAAATGATCCATTAGAAGTTTAAACTGATACAGCTTTAAAACGTGTGGACATAATAAACTTTAATGATGAACGAAGAACTATGCTATTCGTGAGAGTGATGATCGCAATATAGATGATAATCAAAACCAAGCAGATGTCTTGAAAGTGTTTGGCAGAGTAAGGCAGGAACTGTGATCGTGGAGAGGGAGCAGGGCACAGCAGCTCATTTGGATATAAAGGCACATGCCTGTTCTTGACTAGTCAGAAATGGGTATTTACAACATGGATTTATAAATGATCTGTGAAGTTTTTAAGCTCAAATTCCACAGACATATTCTGGGGACAAAAGAGACTTAAATTACATCTTATACAAATGGGCATAATAGGTGCCCTTAAATAATTAAGAATCGAAACCTCTGTTAATTCTCAAAAAGAACCATAGACGTGTGACAGAAATAAAGTCAATCTGGTTAGTAATAAGTGAAGCTGTTAATGCTGGAATGGTCAGTTTTTGTTCTTGTGTTTCTGCTCATCTTTTTTTTTCTGCTGTTTTTTCTCTTTCCTTCAGTGATTCTGCTTATTAACATCAGCCGTCTACAATAATGGTCAATCATCACCTAATTAAATCACTTAATTATCTCATTAACTTCAACACTGCTTCAGTGTTATTTTAACACTCTGTATTGTGGACATTTGAACACTGAGCAGTGTTAATTTAACACTGGGGATTTTTTGTACATGTGAGTGTATGAGGACAATGATGTTCAACTCACCCTTCACAGAGAGAGAAACAGCAGAGCTTGATTGTGATGAAACTGGTCTTCCATCTATATGTCCTTTACACATGTACTGACCCTTATCAGTCTTAACAGCTCCAACAATACTGAGAGTGTCTCTGTTTACAGTGTAACGCTCAGACGTCTGTAACATTGAACTGTCTTTATACCACTCATATTTCCAGTCACTGTGATCAGAGTTTATCTCACACTTCAGATTGACTGTCTCTCCAGTGAATACAGGACTGTTTGGTGTCACAGTCAGTGTAGATGTGGGCAAATCTGTGAAAAAAGATGAAAACATAAAGTGACTCAAAGTAGAAGAATTTAAAAGAATCATATTTTGTAAATGTGTTACAAAACTATACAGTTAATACATTATCTCATATTTCATAGTATTTGTTCTGTTTTGCTGTTCATTAGTTTTGTCATGTCAGTTGTTTTGAGGAAGCTCTGGCTCTGTACATCCTCAGACAAACACCTCAGACTTGCCTCAGAATGAAGCTCCTGGTGAAGGAGAGATGAAGACTCCAACTACAACTTCATATGAGGAGCAACTGAATCTGAATCATCTTCAACAAACTATCTGAAGACTTCATGAACTCATTTAACATCATTGTAAGTCACATCATTCTCTGACTTCAGTACAAAACTCATCTGTACTGAACTCTCTCGCTCAAGTCCTTTTGTATTCAATGAATATAACCTGTAGTGACCGGTTTGGGAAGATAACACTCAAAAAGACAAACAAATTATTTCAAATCATAAGGTTTCACTACAAATAATCATTATCCGTCAGTTTGACTGAATAAGCTATAAAATGTCCTTCATGTTCTCATGTACAGACTTCAAGAGAATGACGTAACACTTGGTATTTTAATGTGAAGTGGTATAACAAGGATATCTACGGCAAGAGCTCTTCTCTGCTTTCCTGATTTAACTTACAATATATCACATAATGACTGGAATGCACTAATAATCTCTCGTTTTTCTAGTGGGAAAGCCCCTTATTCATGGATTTCATGTGACGTCACACAGTGGTACGGGCGCCATTTGTAGGACTGAATTACAACAAGCCGTCTATCTGCTGTGCTGTGGGCTGTGATAACAGCAAATCACAAAGAAATGGATTAATGTTTTACAATATCCCCACAAACCCTGAGCGTCCTCAGCAGGGACGTGCACAGACATTTTGGGGGGCAGGGGCTCAAGTGGAAAAAAGGGCACTTCTCATAATTATTTATTTTAAAAAATAATAAACCCTTAAATATATTAAGACAACTCTGACAATTTATTTAATTCCCTTACACTCACACAATTGTTTTATACTCCACAGATTTCTACAAAATAATTAGTTCACACAGAGACCATGTTCTTCTTTAGTATTCACTAGGTTTATCACAAGAGCAGGCAACAGCAACTATTTTCAAGTAGCTATATAAATGATGCACCAAGGAGAGGGACATAGTTTCACTAATAATTTGTTTATTTTGCACAAATCAATAAATCGTTTTAATTCTTTTGGTGTTATTGGAATACTTCTTTCATGTAGGGGACAATTTTAAGATTTTGGTTAATTTTTGCTGCCATGTCTTTTACTCTAATGGAAAGAAAACTTAACCCTAACTCTACACATTTAGATGGTGTTTGTTTTAAGCCTACTACCATCCATCTGTTTGCATCTGTAGATTTCTTCTAAATTAACCAAAACAAGCTAATCTGTATATTTAAACACATCAAGAGTTTTCCCCCCTGAAATGTTATAAATACATTATATATTATAACAAATGCCTGCAGAGGGCACCAAAAGCCTGCTGATTTTTGTAGTTACACAGCACAGCACAATCAAATCCACGATCAAAGCCAACAACCATAATTAAAAATATATCATTAGTTAAATAATAATACTCGGCCACCTTTTTTTTTTTTTTGTGATAGAAATGCCACTGTAATTTCTTTAACAAGAATATGGCATACATCAAACATGCAAAGACAGAGCGAGGGTTTAAACTTTTATATGTATTATCATGTGTAAGCATAGATTTAAGAATAGCATTATGCAATGCTGTATTATGATAGTTTTAATAAATTGTGCATTCTTCTCCTTAACTGTCTAATAAAGCGGATCATGGATGTGCATCCTTGGAAAGCTCCTCTTCTGGTATTGACAGACCTACAGATATCTTTACCATGGTTCAAAACGCAATGCAAAGCACATTCAAATAATTTAAATGATAATATGATATAAATTGCATTAGTGTCAAATCACGCAGATATGTTGATGGTGATCAACTATTAACGCGGCGTTAAACATATAAATAATCTCTCCCTTAAATAGCCAAAAATTTCACGTTTGTGAACATATAGGCTACCTGAAAGAAATGCACGGGATGGATCTATCTAGGGCTTTTTTTCTTTTTCGCTTCGCATCGCCAGACAGCATTTGTATTTTCCCGGGCATAGTTGTCACAAGTTTTCAGCCAGCAGCAAACATGAGGTGAGGCAGGACGTGTGCGCGTTCGGGAATGAATGGCGTGTCGCGGAGGGAGGGCAAATATATTTGTTTAACAGGGAAGCTGTGTGTAAACAGGAATATATATTCATTTATTAAAAAAAAAAAAAAACACCCCAGAAAAAAGGGCACATTCTCTCGCGGAGGAAAAAGGGCAGGTGCTCAAGCCCCCTTTTATGTCTATGTGCACGTGCCTGGTCCTCAGTAATGGACTGCTTCTGGCCCTGTCCCAAATCTGGCGTGACGATCGAGTCTGTCCCAAAAATACCTCTCAATGCTCCCTCGTGGACTCACGCCAAGGGCCCTATAGGTCTGCACTACATGACGTCACCAAAGTGTGGACTCTGAGGAAGTCCACAAGTCCGGAGTGTGCCATTTGGGACAGGGCCTCTATCGTAGGGTTGCCACAATGCCACCCATCCCATAAAATACGGGATTTAAAGGTTAAATGATGCATCCCGTATTTTACGTAGGCCCACCACACATACTTGAATAATTAAACAAACAAGCATTTTTGCTGTGTGGATAATACTAATAGCTATAATAATTAAATAAATTTCACAAGAAACAGCAGAGAACCTCACATTTGCACGGATTGCATATTAGATCTTTGTTTCTATAGCAATAGAATCTCAAACATTCACCGTAAATCTGTGTTTTTAAAAAATAAATAAACACTCTCCGGGCATATGGCTGAATGGGTAAAAAGTAATCACTTGGGTCTTTCAGTAACTTCCCAGCTAACAGAATTTTGTTATAAGAACGTTCTCTAAATATTCAGTGTTGGTTCTGGGAATGTAAAAAATGTCCAATTTTCTTGAAGTTAGAGAAACTTTTTTGAAAGGATGTTCCTCAAACGTTCTTTCAACTTAATTTTGATTTAAAATTCATCATTCTAGGAACATTGATTTGTAACATTCCAAGAAAATAAAAATGTCCAGTTTGACTGTTAAAGCAAACATGTTGATCAACTTTATCAATGAAGAAACATTTTCCATAACCCCCTGCAATTGCTGATAAAAAAAAGCAACTTAACAAAAGTCAAGGGTCAAGAGCTCAACTAAAGCAAACACTGATCACCATGGTGGTGACCTCAAACCATTTTCAATAAAACATCAACATCTAAACCTCTGTTAATTCTCAATAAGAACATCTGTTGACGTGTGACAGAAATAAAGTCAGTGTGTTTAGTAATATAAGTGAAGCTGGTAATGCTGTTTCTGGAGTTGTTTAATCAGATCTTGAGAGATTTCATGTCTTTTATCTTCAGTTCATCTAAGGCTGTGACTGAAGAAAGTCGTAGTTTGTGTTCTTTCTCTTTCGTTCAGGGCTGGTTCACAGCAGGTGATTGAATGATTGAAAGAATGTTTTAGGACCATCATACTAACCTTTAAATAACATTTTACTAACATTAAGAAAACTGGACATTTTTATGTTATTGGAATGTTACTAATCAATATTCCTAGAATGTTGAATTTTAAACCTAATGTCAAGAAAACTGGACATTTTTTACATTCCCAGAACCAACATTGAATATTTTCATTGAATATGTTCTTGTATCAAAATTCTGTTAGCTGGGTTATGATGAACTCAAAGCAAAATGCACAGTTAAAGCAGCATGTGGTGGCTGTCAGGGTTGTGTTTAGTTTTGAGTTTGTTTCCCTGTTCTGTTCTGGTATGAGTTTATTTTATCCTTAGTCACATGTTCTCCTTTGTTCCCATGGTTACCCTCATTTGAGTTCATTTGTCCCAGCTGTGTCTGTTTAGTCTCATTAGATCCTCTGTTCTCTGTGTATTTAAACCCCTTGTTTGTTCCGTTCAGGGGTGTATTCCAGAAAGCAGGGTTAACTTACTGTCACATATACCCTGAACTCTCGGTTGATTAACCCAAACCTTGCTTACTCGAGGTATGCTGGTTCCAAAAATGCATCCGGGAATAAGTTCAGCCAACCCAGAGTATGTTCCCGGTTAACACACAAGACATTCTCAACAGAGCGACGAATCGATGATTCACCATGGAAAAAGACGCTAAGAAAAAGCGCGCCATTCTACTTCATTCTTCTTCTTTTGTTTAATGGCGATTTACATAACCTACTTGGTGCACATCACCACCTATTGGGTGGTTGTGCAATAATTTTTAATCTTAATATTGTTTGTTTGATGCTAATTATTTAATAAAATATCACATATATGATATGTATTTTATTATAGAAATTATAGCATAGAAAATGTCCTGTTATAAAGATGAAGAAGTAGATCCATGTGTGCTATGACAATAAAATTCATATATTAGAATTGAATAAACATTTATATATTGTATAATATAACATTGTGTATATAACTGTAACTATATAACAAATTTAGATACATTAATATAACCATATTGATAATATAACACACATCTAAATTCCTCTTAAGCTAACTAACCCTTGAACATAACCTGCTCCGGAGCAGGTTATGTTCAGAGAGCAAGTTGCTATGGTTACTTACATACCCTAAAAGTTACCTCCGTTTTTGGAACCGAAAGTTGAGGTTATCCGCTTACTTACTCTTAAACATACCCAGGTATGTCACATAACCTGCTTTCTGGAATACCCCCCAGTTGTGAGTTCTGTGTTGTCTTTACTTGGTTGTTCTGTTTGATTTCCAAGTCAAGTGTTTCTGTATTTAGAGTTTGTGGATTAAAGTAACTGCTGCATTAAGATCCTGATGTTTCTCTTTCATGCTGCAACCAGGACTGTGACAGTGGCAGACACATCCATGCTTATACAATTTGGGTAATCTATTTATATAATATTCCATACACTATCCAAGCTGGTTAGGTTAGGTTAGGCAGATAATCATTGTATTTTTAGACATTAGTTGACAGATTAATGCTATTAATTTATCATTCATTTTAATCTTATACATACATAAATAATCCTATCTGTTATATACAAATTATGATATTTTAAAAAAAAGTTCTAACAAAGTCTATTTTGTGACAAAATACAGTACAATTGATGGAAAAAAAAATAAAGGAATTATTAAAAAACTTTTTTAAAGTGTTCAATCTGAGGAATATATTCCCAGATCCTCCAATGATAAGTTGCCACCATTGTAATAACTGTGGTAATGTACAAGGTAAAATGTTTTTAGATGTACAAACACACAATATCTATTTTATTAAACTTTTTTTTTTTTTATTATTATTTGTCAAACTCATGTTACTTATAGATTGGAATGTAAGGTGTTTTATATTGGGAGAACAAAAAGACAATTACTGGATCAACTGACTGAACATAAATATGCCATCAGGAGGGGTAATGAAGAATATCCAATGGCAAAACATTTTAAACTAATGCATAATAGTAACCCATCTATCCTTAGAATACAAGTACTGATCATGTGAATAGTACTATTAGGAAAGGGAACAGAGAACTTAAACTGAATCAGAGACATTTTGGATTTATAAACTAAAGACTAATATATATTGAGGATTGACTGAACTCTTAATTTTACTCCTTTCTTGTTTTTGTTCATTTATTTATTTATTTATTTATTTGGTCATTGATATTTGAAGTGGTGTTTTTGATTTGGAAATAAAATGTATTGTTGAATGTTAAATGTGGTAAAGAGATGTTGGTCACATGACAACTGTTAAAGGATTACTTCACTTTAAAATGAAAATTTTAAACATTTATTGAATTGCTTATTAATAAATGTTCACCATTTCGTTATTATTGTTGTCTCTAGTAATTATCTGTCTGATTTTTAATTTTCAACCTTTTAGGGTTTATTTTAAGCCAACCATATAGTACTTTTTAAACAATAGTTGGGTTAAATAAAACTGGCCAGCACATTGGGCAAACATTTAACCCAACTGCTGGGTTTTTCCATTTTCAACCCAACTTGTGGTGTTTTTAACCCAGATTTTTTTAGAGTGCAGGAAGTAAGCATGCATATGGTCAATTGGCAGGATTCCATAATTAGATGAAAGACAACGGGAGTGGGAGTTAATTGTGTGAAACAGGTGGTGAAACTTAGAAAATTACTTAGAAATTGAGCTGTAATCCCATTGGTTAACAGCTGATAAGAAAAGTGTATAAAGATGGAGACCTGGTCAGAGACAGATTAGATGTCCTGCAGGCATCTATGCTTTATCCAAAAAAAATTTTTTTCTTCTTTTCTCTTCCCATTTACAAGAAAGTGAATACTTTCCTTCACAACACAGCTGGTGAAAAACTAACTCAATCAAGGGTCACGAGCCCAACTACAGGAAACACTTGTGGTAAACAGCACAATCAAGGTCCCAGTTTATGGCCGGACCCTTCTCTTGATACATTTTGATTGGATCTTGGCGGACTAACGCAAACAAAGTGTACAACGCCAACAGATAAAGATGCTAGAACAACAGCCAGACACCTCTTAGAGGGCAAGAAGAAGACCTGGTACCAAGCCTGGGAAGGACGGGACTTAACTAAAGACCAGATAATGTTAAACAAACATTCTATTAATGTTACTGCAAGAACATAAGAACATTATAATAAACAAGAACCCCCACAAACACATGCAACAACCACAAGTCTAATGCAGTGCAAAGTTACTGTCTTGCTGTATCACACCATAAAAAAAAACTTTGTCAGTCTATTTACTAAATGCATATTATTGACCCCATTGTGAATGATTGATGATCCATGCATATGTTTTATTTTATTTTTTTCACCTGGTAATGTTTAACATTCAATACTAGTCAAGTATTCTTAGTAAGTTTGCTGATATAGAGCTCATTTGATGGATGGGGTTTAATTTTTGAGCTGATAACTGAACACTAATCACTGAATTAAACAAGTGTTATGAGGTCATGTGACACCAATGCATGTTACATTTCGTTTATCATTGCATAATGTGTTTCACATACTTTTCAGAAACAGCAAATTTAATTTTTTTTTTATTTTTATTTTTATTTTTTTTTTACTGTCTCGAGGGCAGGACAACATGCTACTCACATGAGATCCACCAATAGCAAACCACAACAATGCAATCAATTGTCTATGGACAAAATCAAGTCCTTTCCAACATTTGTTCATTCCAGAAGCTGCTTTACAGCACAATATGGAAGTAAAAAGATAACAACTTTCGATGTTAAGAAGCAATGGTAGACAAAAAAAAAAAAAAATAATAATAATAATAATTACAGTATATAGCCAATATTGACTAATATTCTAATTTATTTGTGGGAAATGAATTTATGGGCAGCTAATGAACATTTTAGGAGGGCTAAATGTCCCTATATTACTGAAATAAATTAAAACAGCAGATTTAAAAGTAAAATTTGACATCATCATCATCATCATCATAGTCTGAAGAGTCAATGGAAAACTATCCTGGCAAACATCATAAACAATATAAGTATCTCAATGGAAAGAGAACACAATTCAAACATTGTTTAACTGATCAGAATAAAAATAATCTGTCTGAAATTATCTTATAAAGTCTGTGTTTAAAGCCATTGTTTTGTGTGGTTTGTGTTACTGTTTATAAAGCTGTTGAACAGTTCCTGTTCTGACCGGCAGGTGGGGCTTGTTTTCAGTCGAAGGTTTGAGTAAGAATAAATCAGCACTTATTTTAAGAGCTGATGAGGTAATAATAATACAGAGAACTTATGTCTAACTTCTACAGGTGTTTGTTTTACAGCCTCTTATCTCTTACAACCAAAGCCATACTGAATGAATAAAGCGAAGCATAGTTGGTCACAAGATCTTAATGGCACAGTCATAAATTACAGTGTAAATTGTTGAATTAAACTGCTTGTATTTCTAAATGTAACTTTTATAATAAATAAAATATAATTAAATGTAAAAATAAATAAATAAAATTAACTCACTGGCAGAAGGTGACTCACCTGTCTGCATGTTTTCAGAATAATCAGAAAGACAACAACAACAACAACAACAAAAACTAAATTAACTAAATGGGCATCAGACAAAGTTGAGATTCATTACTGAACCACTGGTCTGATTGATTGATTGATTGATTGGATTTCAGAGATTTTCAGTGTTTTAGCAGCCCAAGGACCTCCTATACAAACAGATGCTGTGAATATGACAGCAAAATAAGAACATAAAACAGCAGAGAAAAATGTGGGATCTTGATGTATCATGTAGACAAATAAATACTACAACATATATATATATATATATATATATATATATATATAGTAATGCACAGTACCTCCATCATCTTGATTGAGTCCAGAGTGGATGAGGGACACCAGCACTAAAAGCAGAAGAAACACAGATATGAAACATTTCCATTCATTCAACACAATGTAAAGTGTTTTACCAGATTACCAGTGGGAGTGCCCTTGATAGCTACCAGAGGGCACTCCACCCCAGACTACTGCCTCACTATCTTTTTTTTTTTTTTTTTTTTTTTTTTTTATTAAGAACTTATTAACAGTACAAAAAACAGGCACCAACGACAAAGTTCCAAAGATTAATGGGAGAGTAAATTAAAAAAAGGACATTCACATGACGCCAAATACAGACTCATAATATGTAACAATAGAATTACCTTTTACAGTTTTCACAAGTTAAAGAGACTATTAAAAGAATGAATTTGTTACAGAAAACCTTATATAAAAGAGGAGATTTGGATAATTGACATTTGTGAATAAATATTTTACCATTCAGGATAATGAAGTTTACAAAATTGTCATACTGCCTCACTATCAGGTCAAAGTGTTTGAGACACACAACATAATTTCCTGTTTCACATTGAACCATCAAATTAACTGTGACTATAGTGGCCCCAAAATAATTTGGACATTTAGTGTGATTTTGTGCAACTTAAATGAACCAACCCCAGTTCTCTTAAAGTGAACCAGAAAAGGGACCAAAAGGACCCAAAACAAGGTCTAAGTATAGTTATTTTATAGCACTGAGATCATTTAAGTGGACATGCATGTTACATCAGTCTTTGAAAACACCTTTAAATCTAAAAAATGCATAAATATATTTGCATTATATATCAAAAGTAGAGGCATTTTAAAGAAATATAGCAGAATCAAAGTTTTCAATTAAAGCATTTCTCAAAATAATTAATGGAAATGTCATAGAAATGGAACACTGTCTGGCTGTCAAGTGTTAGTAGAACATGCTCATATGTTGATGTAAACCTGTGGTTATTCTGAGTCCTGTATGATCTTGAGAAGACCTGACTTCATACATCCAATAAATATGACACTAAGATCAACTGGTTAAAAGTAACTGAAAAAGTGTCTCATAAAAAAGAGAAGTTATACTTCTGAGAAAATCTTGAGCATCATTTCTTGGCAGAAGCCACTTTGTTTTAAGTGTGATTTAAGTGTCCAAATACTTCTGTCTGTGTGTATGTATATATATATATATATATATATATATATATATATATATTTTTTTTTTTTTTTTTTTTTTTTTTTTTTGCAGTAAGTGAGGCAGAGAGAATAAAAAGTGATAGAGAAGCTGATTGTGTATTCGATCACTGTTCTCAGTCTCTCTGAGCCTCTAATGGAGAGTTTATTTAAAGATACAGAAACATACAATACAAATGCATATTAACACAACTTTATCTGAACTAATTGAAATAGGAAGAACAAGAGTTACAAAAACAAGCCAAAGTACATGGAAGCAACATTTTGTACAGGGCACCTCCATCTTTCACATGCAGCACAGATAAATGCATGTTTTCTAAAACTCTTAATCTGATCAACATGTGACATCACACTGAATTTAAACAATAAACAACAATAAAAAGTGAGACTGTGAATTCAGACACTCCTAGAGCACAACCATTATTTTATCTTTAGCTAAATGCAGAAAACAGAAACATAGTATAGAATATGATTAAAATACTCACAGAGTATGAGAGGCAGTGCACTGGACCCCATACTGTCACATTAATGCACTGTTTTAACAGTGCTGTAAGTGCTAAAACAGAGACTTCCTGTTAAACAGTCATTAACACTTCAAGAAGAGACAAGGGAGGAGGAGACACAGAAATACACGAAGAAAGAGACAACACGAAGAAAGAGACAACGAGATCTCTGTAATAATGCATGCAAGTAAAGCTCTGTCATCTAGGCCTTCTTTAAATGACTTAGTTCTTCAGGTATTCCTCACACTGTTCTCACTGCCACACACGGACAGTCCAGTGAATACAAAGTGAATCCATGACAAGGCATGTAGGCCTATTCATGTATGCTCGACTGCTCTTATTTGAGTTATTCTCTCACAAACAGTTGCAGCGCCTGATTCCTGGCGGCGGCTGAGCTGGTGGTTAATTTAGGCATTTGCACAGATTGTGAGTAGCTCTCTGGTTTCAGTATCGCTCCACTTCAGCCATTGTTATTAGGCTTGTTTGAGATGCCAAAAGCCTCGCTTTTGGTCCCCAACCTTTTTTACGCCAAGGCCCCCCTCCTCTTCGAATCAACAGACTGCACAGCCCACCACCCCCCCACCCCCTTTTTTTAATTCACAAAAACATTTGTATTGTAGTGTTATCACGTTTTAACCCTATGTTATTATTTCTTTAAAGAAGAAACTCAAGATAGATTTAAACCTTCAGAGTTCTTTTTGTGAACATAGCAGACATTCTAAACTTAAAAGTAGCCTACTTACTCTGCTCAGTAGTAAGTTAAAGGGTTAGTTCACCCAAAAATGAAAATTCTGTCATTTATTACTTACCCTCATGCCGTTCCACACCCGTAAGACCTTTGTTAATGTTCGGAACACAAATTAGGATATTTTAGTTGAAATCCATTGGCTCCGTGAGGCCTGCATAGGGAGCAATGACATTTCCTCTCTCAAGATCCATAAAGGTACTAAAAACATATTTAAATCTCTTCATATAAGCACAGTGGTTCAATATGAATATTATAAAGCGACGAGAAAATTTTTGGTGCGGCAAAAAAAAAAAAAAAAAAAAAAAAAAAGAGCCAATGGATTTCAACTAAAATATCTTAATTTGTGTTACGAATATTAACAAAGGTCTTACGGGTGTGGAACGGCATGAGGGTAAGTAATAAATGACAGAATTTTCATTTTTGGGTGAACTAACCCTTTAACTTAAACAAATAAGCACCGTCAACCTGCAATACCAAACAAGACCACGGGGATATACTAAAGGACTGAATTTAAATACTATGCGGATCAATTCAAAATTATAAACATATAACACCACTGATCCTCTCAAACTTCTCCAAAACACGCTTGTTCGGCGAGCATCTGTTATAAAACATTCACAGTACATTCATTTTGACAACTTGCCGAATATATTGAACTGTGCAGAAATGTTGTTATACGATGTTATAGCGATCAAATGTGCGGTTTGTTTGTGCATAACGGACTCATGCATGCCTTATGAACAACTCCTGTATGTCACTGTAGCCTAATTGTCTTTACCTTCATTACAATCGTCATCCATCAAAACCTTTTTAGCGACACTGGTTTTCTTTTTCCAACTGAGAGAGTTTGCGTATGAAGCAGTTGGGCGTTTTGAGCCACCGTTCAGTCTGTTCACAGAAACGGCCTGCTGATCCGAAACAATCACAGAATACATACGAGAGAGATGGTGCCTTGTTTTAAATGTATTTTTTAAATGTAACGTAATAAATTTAATAAATTATATTAATATATTTAAATTAATTTTAAAGTTATCTCGCGGCCCCCCCTGGAGGATCACTGAGGACCCCTAGTGGGCTGAGGCAACAGGTTGAAAACCACTGATGTAGACGACAGTAGGTGGCCACAAGCAAGGGTGTTTGAGAATAGCCAGATGATTGATATAACGGACACGTGATCCAATCTGTTAGCATTTTACATTTCGCCAATGTCTGCATATTTTCCATCTATTTTACGTTTGTTAAAAACTTGACATCTGTAATAGCCTAGGATCAGTTAAAAATCTGCAACCGCTTTTCTGTTGCTAAATTGCATCACCATATTTCACATGGAAGACTTTGCAATTTGTCAACAGTTTGATTGCTATAGAAATATGAAGAAAACAAACAGGAATCATATTGCATTTCTCTTTTAGTACATTCAAATTGCCAGAGACTCAGAACACCAACACAGAGAAATGACTTAAAGTGAATTGCATACTGTCACACACAAGATCTAAAGTGATTCAGATTAGATGGACTGATGATTCACTACAACAACATGTAAAATGTTTATTTCTTTTCTAAAAGGAGGGTAGAACATGACAGCGATTACATTCAGAAGTGAAAAGCGCATCATTCAGGCCTTCCTGAATACAGATGGATTTCTAAAAATGGGAAGTTAATGAAAATGACATGTACTTGTTGCAATGAATCTTTTGCTGTTAGAGTATTTTGAGCTTATGAAAGTGAGGATGCGGAAAAAAGCATAAATATTTCCTCTAATCTGGTTAAAACCACAGAGCAGAAACAGAGCAGAAGAGAAAAACCACAACTATGAGCTCCAGTGGCGCAAAAATGGGGCATGCAATATATGCAGTGCATAGGGGCGCCACACGGAGGGGGGCGCCATTGTGCCAAAACTTCTTTGAAAATCTTTATTATTATTATTATATTAAGTGATATCAACCGCTCACCATTTCGACAAGAGTGCTCTGTTACGGACAGTCACATGTCCAAAATGGACAGAGGAGGGAAGCGGTCTGGGGCGCAGAACAGAAAAAGTGTCTTAACATGAGGACATCGATGTCCAAGAGGATAACAAGAAATTTGTAAGTGTAACCTATCATTATCACTGCAAGTCTTTGAGTCTGCGTGTAGCGCCGCTTCAAGTCTTTCAGGAGTGGTCCGCTTAATCACTTTTGTTACGTTCAAAATCCAGATTCAGAAATGAACTTTTCTAACATTACAACCTGCACAAAAAAAAGTGCCAACCTGTAAAAGACTTGGTCTATGGGGATCTTGAATTTTGGATCTCTTGAATTTTGGATCACTTCCACAGGTTCTCCTAGACAGTTCCCATGCACATTATCCTCCTTGGATCTAGAGAACATATGCTTGTTGTTACATGTTAGAGGTACTTTAATCTTACCAAGATGGGTGTACACAAGTTGAATTAATCATCTGTTTTTTTTTTTCTGTATTATGCCATGTTACCCTTCATAATGGCTATTTTTCTCTATATGGCAGTTGGAAGTTATTGTAATGCTTGTAAGCTATTGTAGTTTGTAGTATTGTAGTGTGACAAGGAAGTTAGCATTAACAAAAGTAATAGTGATAGTGAAAACTAGTTGTGTATATTTTATTTCAGTCTGTATTGTACTGATCATTACATTTCTATGAACTACACTGCAGAGACAGATATAGTAATCCATATTTAATAATACCAATTCAAATGAAATTTGTGCCACTTGTGCCGTCTACACTCAGCGTTCATTTTTCAAAAATGTATGTACTACATATGTACAATAAAGTAGGTCATGATGCAAAGTGTATGCAAAGTGACAATAAGCAACTTACCAATTAAGAACTCCATTCAAACTCGGAAATGCGGGTGATAAGGGTCAGGACTTTGGGGTTCACTACATGGCTCTTCTTCTTTTCCAGACGCTCAACTTTGGAGCCCTTGTCGGGATTGATCTTAAATATGCACCTGTTGGTAAAGGAGTAGTACAAAATACAAACACTGTTTGATATCAACAAAATGTCAACTCACAGTAATAAATTACAGCATAAATACAGAGACCATCAAGAATCTAGCTTAAAGAACCAAAAACATTCCCAATCAAAAGAGAATTAGGGCATATTTACCTTTGAAGAAACTCCAGCGAAGGCCCCAAGTTCCACAGGGTAGTGCATGTTGAACATGCTGACCAGTGAAGCTTGTCAAATGTTCTATTATCACCTCCTGGTCTGCTGCCACCATGAAATCTGCTGCAGATAGTGGACTTGTGTGAAAAAAGTCATACAGGCAAATCCATTACTTTAAATGTGTCTATTTCCATGTATGGCACACAAATTCTGTTGCCTCTCACTTACCACATACAATAATGCATGGTGTGGGTGGCAGGAGTTCGGTCTCAACCTCATCTGCAATGCATGTTTTGTCAATGACGCGGCACATTTTTGTGCGATCCTCTTTGAAGTGTGAAAGTAGCATCAACACTGCCCCTGAAGGTCCACCACTCACTCGGATTTCAGCTCTGTCTTTTGCAGCTATGACTGGCTTCTCAATTGGAAGAGACTGAAAGTAGTCAAGAACTCTTGCAAATTTAGTTGTCGTGGCCTCTTCAAATTCCTCAATTAACTGGACACCAGTCAAAACTCTTGTATACATTTTTCATTCCTGTCATTTGTCATGAACATTTCTTGCATCTCTTTTTTTTCCCTTTATCTGTGCATCCATATTCACAGGCACAGACTCCAACATAATACAGCCATAGGAGTCTTTCCGTTTCTTCTTATTTTCTGGAACAGTGCTTGTGTCCTCTGTAGGAGTATTGTTGCGCTGTTCAGCATTTCATTTCGCTTGTAGTTATCAACTCTGCACTGAAGTAGTTGTGTTAAAGAATCATGGCCACTTCCAAGAATTTCTATCACATCTTTTAAAGACTTTGGATATCCTAGGACCATCTTTTGTGCAATTTCATTAAGGTGCTTCTTTGATGGTTTTTTGCAAATGGCAAGGATTTCACCTGAAATTATGCTAATCATTTCCCTCCTTTCCCTGGCTGTTGGCTGCTCCTGATTGTCCAATTTATTCCTCAAAACAGCTGGCAACATGTTACAAGGGATTTTAAAATTCACTGCTCAGTCTTGTAGCAGAACTTGTGCTGTCAGTATCAGACAGAGAGGAGGTCGGTGTTGAAAATGAGCCTGGTGAAGTAACAGGTAGGCTTGAGTTTGGGCTTGGGCTTGAACTAACCCGAGGTGTTGTCATAATTGTTTGGGGTGAGACTGGGAAATATTCCTCCATGTTTGAGTGGCTTGAAGCTGAGAAGACATCTAAAAAGCACAGAGGCACATCCATTAAAAAAGATCAATGTCAGATTACATTCTGACTAAGTAAATACACTACTTAAATTCTGGTGTGCTAAACTTTTTAAGTGCTTCTTTAATAAGAGCGGCTATATCATCCATGGCTAAAAGGGAAAATTAATGATCGGTGAAAATGAATCATACACAGCAAAATCCTCAGTGTTAAATGAACATCTTCAGTTGATTTAATCTAATGCTGTGGCTGAAGTCAGCTGAAGTTCTTGTGTTTCTCTTTCCTTCAGATTCTGCTTGTTATCATCATGTGTCTTCAATAATGCTCAATCATCACTTAACTAACTAATCAACTTCAACACTGCTTCAGAGTTAGTTACTCATATAAACTCTGAGCAGTGATAATTTAACATGACATTTGCTGTGTAGCTACAGGTCCAAAACACCATGTTTCAGGGATATTACTTTCATTGAAAACAGACCGTATGCTGGCAGTGGATAAAAATCGAGACACTGATCAACATTAATGCAAATAATATCTTTTGCAGCTTCACCAATTTTATGGAGCCCATACTCTGGCATGCAAGATGATGAGTGTGGCATCACAAGAAAATACACATCTTTGTTTTCTTTCATCAGAACAAGGTCAAGTTGTCCAAATTCCAGAGACTCATCATTCTTAAGGCATAGAATGGACCCCTTTTTATATAGAGTTCCCCTAAAGTTCACTTCTGTGGACACAAAGTCAGGTGTGACCGAGCCTGTCTCAATAGCACTGCGTACCTTACTGCTATACAGCTCAGCATGGTAAGGGGAGGAGTCTTTCACTTGCAAAACTGGAGGAAAGAAGGAGCTGGAGTTCATGTAGGACTGAAGTAATTGGTGATTGTTTGCACGACTCTTGAAAACATTTGTGAAGTTTTGTGTTCTCCTCACACACCACTTGAAATATGAATGTTTGCTTTCAAACCTCAAAGTCCATAAGTGAACAAGTGGGCCAAGCCTCATGATGAGTGATGGATAGTGGAGGAAGTAGTGATGCTTTGGTTTCACTTTGTCAGAGAGAAACAGATGCTTCCTTTTTTCAAGATATTCTTGAATGTGGACCAGAAGAAAACTAACTTGGGCAACAGATATTTTGGGGGAACAGACTAGCTTAACTACTTCTTTTAGCATGATCACTAGCTGCTATACCGGGTCCTGAATGTCTTTGATTTTGTCACCAATAATGATGGGAAGGAGTCTCTGCAAACACTAATTCTGGACTGCCTACCCACCAATTTTATTAACACGTTCACTGACTTCTGCAAGTGGAAAGATCATACGCAACTACTCCTTCAAATAAGTCATGGCCTATGCATGGTGGAAGGCCTGGCTGACACATGAAAACACTGAAGACCATTGAAAAGTGAATCAAACTTCACTCCATTTACAGTTGTTTCCTTACTGTCTTTCAGTAGCTGCACTGCCTCTTTGTAGTTCTCAACTGCCCTCACTGGAAAACCGACATTCACATTGTCAATTTCCTCTCTGGGTACCAAGCAGTACCTACAAAAATGAGAAGTACTGAAATTTACAGCATAACCTCCAATACACTGGGATCCCAAATTGTCCCCAACGATGTACAAGACAGTTGCGCGTACAGTATGACCTGAAGAAGTGACTAGACCGTTGTTCTCTAGATCTCTCATGTCCGACAGCATTCTTGAAAACAATTTCTCATGTCCAAAGTATTTCATGTCCTGCTCTGTGCAGTGTGCACAAAAGCAAAAGCTGCAGGTGATCAACACTTGACTGATAGAATGGCTCAAAGTTAGCAAGTGTAAAGTACACTCCCACAATCTTATGCTTCTTCTTTGCTGAGCCAAGAGTGTTGACTACTTCAAAAGCATCCTGGTACAGAATAAGCTTTAGACTCACACCTGACTGGATACACAGAACATTGGTCTTAAACACTGATCCATCACACACATCAGTTAACACACCAGTAGGAGGGACATTTTGAGTTTTCACACATTGCTGCCACACCATAGGATCTTTTAACAAAGCTTTCAAAGTTTTCTTAAGAGGGATGTACTGTGCATACCTGTCTTTTCTATTGCCGTCTGTTCCTAGGTGAATGGCTTGTGGGTGTACATACAGGGCTGGAAATGGCTGAGATTCACTGGGGGGACTCTATATGGGAAGGATTGTTTTTTTTTTCAGATATATTTAAATATAAAATATTATACAATTATATAATATGCTAACATTAAACAGGCCTATTTCATGTTTCCTCCCAACAATATTTTCTTAATTATCAAGCAAGCACATTGAAAGGACAATGAACAACATTTATGAATTGTGTGTGGCACAAACATGTTAATTCAACAGAATCTTTGCTTGGAGAAAATAACCTGTTTGATTTTGGCCAAATTAAAGATACATTGTCTAGGAATTTGCATATGTGGTGCAGACTGAATTGAACAGGTCACAAATGTTTTAAATACATTTGTCCTCAGGTTAAAAACTGAATGTTTTGGATGGCTACTCAGTTTAGTATACTTTGAAAATCAACAATTACACATTTAAAAGGGAATCCAGTTTTAATGCAAAAGGAAGCTGATGTGCATTCTAAAAAGCAAAATAATTTGGATAATAATGTAAATATACTAATATTCACTCATCCCTTTTCTTAAACATGGTTAAAAGGGTTTAAATTTGATGTTTATCATTTTATAAAACTTTTTGAGGATGTTACCATAGACATGGAGTTTAAAAAAAAAAAAAAAAGACATTGCTACCTGAACATGCAGTTTTATTCTAATATTCGCTGAAATAATTTCAACTGCTGATTTTTACTCAATAAGCTGCAAGATTCTGGAAATTGAGAATCATTTCCATTTTTTTTTTTTTAAATAGTGTTCACAATTCTCCCACGATTCCGAATTTAAAAAAAAAAAAAAAAAAAAATGTAATTTACTGATTCTGACATCATGTTAGTTGCTGCAGTCTATTTACAAAAAAAACATTAATTATTTTGAATGAATTATCTTATAAAAATCGGTTTGAATAAATGATTCAATGACTCAATTATAAAGATGTCACTTGTTTCATAGATGAATCAACGTTTTTGAACATTTCTTTGTAATGAATGATTCAATGACGAATACATTTTTAACAATCATTTGTCGCCACCTACTGGTGTAATGATGTAATTGATGCAATCTTTATTTGAAGTATCAAGTTACTTTCAAAGGGTAATTTACTCTATTTTGTTCACTTCCTATTGGGATGGGGGACTGGTTGTCTTCCTTGGTTGCGAGGAGTTTGGGTTTGCTCCCTCGTGAGGTTTATTTATTTGTTTGTTGCTTTATTTTTGAAAAATGGTCCACACATGCAAAGTTGGTTGATAACACAACTGCAATAAAGTAACAGCCTATAGTTAACAATTACTTGTTTACAAAGTACCATGGGAAGTCAAACTATCTACTTAAAATGTTCTTATACCGAACTTGTTGATTCTTGGAGTACAGCTAGGTTTTTCCTAACGGGCATATCTGTCATATTAGCAGAACACATTTTTACACATGAGGAAAACTAAAGTTTAGTCAATAATTCAAGAAGATCCATGATTCTAACTTGTACTTGGCCTTATGAAAAATTAGTTCTTGTAATTGTTACAATAAGGATATAATTACAGCTAGACCATTGATGGCTCCTCATTGCATGCTTAGGGCAATGTTAACTTTTTTCTCTTTTTTAAATCTATTGCCTTAATAGATTATATATTTTAAATTCTTCAAGCAAGTTAGTTAAAATGTACCACAAAAAATACAATAGAACGTGATCAATTCTAGTAAAGGTGGTCATGAGAAGTTTAAAAAGCTTGCAAGATCATCATCATGTTTTCCCCTCTTTTCATCAGTCTTTTTACTGGCTGTTTTTAGATCATGATGACTTTCTCCATAAAGTTTTACTACATTCTGAATAGAATTCAAATGAAACCCATTTGAATTCTATTGAGAACGTTCTATTTTATCATAGGAACGGCTCGCGCAAATCTTATCACACTTTTGGAGCGCGCTGGTGATTCGTGTGCGGTGCGCCACTCATGCTTATAAAAGCTCCGAACGCGCGATAATTAATTAAGAGCCTGATTCTATGTTTCTGTGTGTGGTTAGATCGAGTACCGGCAACATGTGAGAAGTGCCGGTATGCAAGACAAAGCGTGGGTACGCTACAGATTAAAGTGCCGGTGCGTACCGGCCCACTTCGAGCACTGAGTAAGATCGCGTGGGTGTTTGAATTCAGATTGCGATCTTTTTTATGAATAATCATGCAATTTTATTGCGCTATGTTTTTGCGCTGAATCGGTTTCGTTTTCGTAGGCTATTGAGTGAATAAATACAGAAATCCCTTCATTTCTATAAAAAAAAAAAAAAAAAAAAAAAATCGAACCAATTTGAACTGGAACGCCGTCCCCCCTTGAAATTCACTCCGGGGACGCCGTCCCCCCGCGTTACCCCCCATTTCCACCCCTGTGTACATATGTGAAGTTTTTCTGGAAAAACTGCTTCCTGCTGTAATCTGTTGAAAGAGGAATGCTGCATGAAGAATGCAAATCTGTCAACCCACTCAAAGCTGCTTCTGCATCAGAGTCTGATATGTTTGTATTCACTTTAAGTATTTATCTGAATTGTTTGTGTGCTAACTGCAAATGTTATGCAAGCTATTCTGTAACCCGGGTGATCCAGGCTACTAGTAAAAGTGTTGAAAGTTATGTAAAAAAAAAAAAAAAAAAAAAAAAAAAAAAGGGAAAATTAAGAACAAGAGGATAAGAGAGAAAAGTGAGTGCTTTAGAAGAGAAAGTGTTTCGTCCTATCATTGATCGTGCTGCATTGATTGACACTCCAACGAGCCAATGGTAGCAGCTCACTGAGATGGCACCGGTGACTTCACCACTATCAGACATTGAGAGAGAGCGAGCGAGTCAGATGAAGCATGTACACACTGAGTGATTTCCAGATACTCCGTAAAAAAAAGAAAAAAAGATCGTGATTGAGAAAGAAAACTTGAATGCAATCAAGAGATTACATTTCTGAGTGAACTTTGAAGAGCTGATGCCGAAGTGAGAAGACGACGAGGCAGAGAATCGTGAATAAAGGCCAATGTAGATACACGGAGCACCACAGCACCGCAAATTATCTTCTTAATAAGATGTGAAATTCTTGCCTTGGTGAGTTGTTTCAATATTCTACAAGAAAACTGTTGAAGACTTAGCGGCAAATCAGTAATGTGATATTAGCGTCATATAGGCCGTTTATGCATAGTGTATGAGCTGGTGCTAATTTGCATGTTGGGCTAAAGCTAATCACATGTGAAGATGTAAACGAGTCAATGAAGTGTGATGTGTTTGAATGGAAGATTAATTATTGTTCTGCCTTGTGTTTTGCAAGGCTGGGTTTTTTTTTCCTCCTTTATGTGTTTTTCTGAGAAACTGTGAACACCATCCTGGACACGTGAGACGCATATAAGCGTATGTAAAAGGCGAGCCACCCGCGGAGACAATTTGATTGTTGAACCTTGATCTTGAATTCATCGGAACCGGTATGATGAATCTTTTCCTTTTGTTTTTGAACAAACAGGACTGAGACTTTGCATATTTTTTCCTCGAGCTTTGAACGGAGAGACATTGATTCTGAACTGAACAATTCTAAAGAGTCAATAAGTCTTTTGATATGAGTCATTTGAACTGACATTAACTGATCAGTCTAGTGAATCTTGAATATTTGATCCATTTGGCTGAAAAGACTGTTACATTCTAAAGGGAAAGAGTTATTTGAATTGAGTTGTAATATTTTGTTCTGAAAACATTGTTTATTGTTTCTTTCAATTTTATTGGGTTATAAACAAACTGAGTCTGTGGAGTTTTCCAATAAGTTTATTTTATTATTTCATTTTCATGCAAAGTATATGACAATTGTTCTCAATTGAGTTGATTTGTTTGAGTTGATGAGCCCAACTTCCTGGAATTTTTTCACCTGCATCCATTTCTGGCTCAGTACACAACAACTCTGCAGAACACATAGTGGATACTTTCCCTGGAGATATGGGATGTAAATGATGACCGTACTTTAAATGTTTTGCCACAGTTAGCAAATGGACAGTTTACCATTTCATGTTTAGAAAGATGTGACCTGAGATGTGCAATCAGATCTCTGAGATCTGTGCACTGTTTCTGACAATTTGAGTTGTATATGGTCCAAGCATGATGTCCAAATGTGTCTCACATGGGTTTTTGCGGTGTCGATGGTACAGTGTACCCTTTACATGCGTTTTAAAAGCACTATACTTGGAAAAAACACGTTTGCAGTCAGCCACACAACATGGATATTGGCTATTAGCCTCATGTCAATGAAATACTTGATGATCTACATAACCTTTTATAGACTTTAATAAAAAGCCATAAGCGGCATGTAAACACGTTTGCCATTTCACATCACACTAACAGTAGGCCTTAAGCAACAAAACACTTAAAATAACTATTGGAACAGCTTAAGGCTCTATAAACTGTGTACAATAAAAGCAGGATATTTTTTACAAACCCGAAAAATTATGTAGAAACCGACTGTCCACCTACAAAAAAAAAACAAGAAAAAAGAATTAAGAGGGAGAATAAAAAGTTACGTGAGAGACAGCGCGGGACATAAATTCAATGTTATTAAAGCATATGTTACAGTCAGAATATTCATGTAATTTTTATGCAAATATTGTGCACATTGACCGAGTAAGTTTCTTAGACAAAGTTAAAGAGCCACTTCCACATCTGGTACTACAGATCATTTAGAAAACATATCTGTAACTAAACCCACAAGTGAAAATTGGTTGCCCACCTGTCATCCAGGTGTGACTGAATTCAGCTGTCACGTTGCTGTGCTGGTCGTTGGTGTTCTAAAACACGTTGTTCTTTAGTAGGCTGCAAGATCGCCAAATCCCAAATTCGTGTTTAACCTGTTTAAACCTGATGCTAGTTGTCATAGAAATATGTAAAAATAGCACTTTTTTATTTGTTTATTTTTTTAAAAACAGTTGGACTGCTTAATACTAGCAATACTGCAATAATCAAAACCAACTTGATCATTGTTTAGTGCTTATAATCAAAACATAATTTATTAAAGCATTAATCATTTTGTGCATGTTATATGTATTGACAAACTATGGAATGTTTGCATATTTCTGAGTTAGATATATCAGGGGTTTTCAAACTTTATAATGCCCCCAAATATGATGAACCTTTTATGAGGGACCCTATATCTATATATTTTTATGTATAAAAAAACATTTCAGCTGTAAGATAAATAGTGTGACATTATAAATACAACATATTGCTTCTAAAGTAAAATTGCCTATACTTAATGCTGGATGTATAAACCTGAAGTAGAACATCTTGTATAAAATAAAATATTTGTATAAGTATAAGCAAATTTCACAATAAATCTTACATACTGCATACTGCCTTACAACCCCAGTGAGCGAGATAAAGGGTACTGTAATGGTAAAAACTCACTAGAAAGATGCAAAGCAAACCTATACAACTATGGAACATATGTATACATCAAGAAAGGAGAGAAATTATGTTAGAATTTTTGGTAGACTTTAACCATTTTTGCTTTGTCTTTTTACTCTGAAATTTTCTAGAACCTTCTGGAAGACCCCTGGGGGTCAGTTTGAAAACCTCTGAGATAATAAATCTTTGATTGTTATGGGCTCTGCACCATAATCAGTGTCTATCTTGTCATTGGCTACAACTTAAAGTTCTGTCCATCACAGAAGTCGTCCAGCCCATATGGTAGTGAACTAGTGTACACTTAGTCATCATAGCTATAGATTCAATGTAAAGAAACCTATTAGGACAATTAAGAAGACACTAAATGTCATAAAAAGACATTAATATAATCTGTTGGAGATTATAAATGGTCAGAATATCTCTTAGAAATAAAAAGCAGAGACAGATCCCAATCCAATCATCTGCTCAGTGACCAAAAAAGGTCAATTGAAGACAGAAAATAATGGCATCCAAAAGAACACACATAGGCACTGTTGATATGGACATATGATATGATGTATAATGTATAAATCAATCTTTACAGTATATTAATGTTTATATTACTGTCACTGTGTACTGTCCAATTATTTGAACTAAATGTTATTTTGATGCTTCAGAAACATTTGATTTGTTTAAAGTTTCATGCCAAAAATACTTGAACTGAATAGGATTGCAGCAGCATCTATGGACATTCTTGATTATAAATCACTGCATTCTCAAGAAATGAATAGTCAGGTTACAGTGTACCCTTGCCTATTTATTTGAAATAATTTATACTATATTCAAAAAAATGCTAAAGAAACTATGGAATATCTGTTCTAAGCAGTAGTATAATGTTGCCTATTCAAATAAAGATTTGTGCATTTTAACAAATACCAGCAAATATTTACACAGCATGTTTTATTTCAACTCAATAAAACAATTAATAACATCCAAATTTTTATTCAACAAAATTGATTTGGAGGCATATGTATTTGTTTATGTGTGTGGCGCACGAGTGATGATGCATTTTGGCCGGAGGGGAGAGGGCGGTTGGCAAATGGCTGGATTGTGACTGGTGTACGGATGGTAGGAACTGATGTACAGTGGCATGTAAAAGTATGTGAACCACTTGCAGAATCTGTGAAAATGTGAATAATTTTAATAAAATAAGTGAGATCATACAAAATGCATGTTATTTTTTATTTATTACTGTCCTGAGTAAGATATTTTACATAAAAGATGTTTACATTTAGTTCACAAGACAAAACAATAGCTGAATTTATTAAAATAACCCCATTCAAAAGTTTGTGAACCATTGATTCTCAATACTGTGTGTGATTAGGATGATCTATGACTGTTTTTATGTTTTGTGATGGTTGTTCATGAGTCTCTTGTTTGTCCTGAGCAGTTAAACTGAGCTCTGTTCTTCAGAAAAATCCTCCAGGTCTTGCAGAAATTTCAGTTTTTAAGCATTTTTGCATATTTTAACCCTTTCCAGCAGTGACTGAATGATTTTGAGATTCGCCTTTTCACACTGAGGACAACTGAGGGACTCAAACACAGCTATTAAAAAAGGTTCAAACATTCACTGATGCTCCAGAAGAAAATACAATGCATTAAGAGCTGGGGGGTGAAACTTTTGAGCAGGATGAAGATGTCACAATTTTTCTTATAATATTTAAATATCGTTGTTTTTCATTTAGTACTGCCCTTCGGAAGCAACAGAAGATACTTGCATGTTTCCCGGAAGAAACATTAAGTACAATTTACCTTGATATTTAAATTCAAAAGTTTTCACCCCCCCACCCCCCGGGCTCTTAATGCATCTTGTTTCCTTCTGGAGCATCAGTGAATGTTTGAACCTTTTTTAATAGTTGAGTTTGAGTCCCTTAATTGTCCTCAGTGTGAAAAGACGGATCTCAAAATCATACAGTCACTGCTGGAAAGGGTTAAAATATGCAAAAAATCCTTGAAAACTGAAGAATCTGCAGGACCTGGAGGATTTTTCTGAAGAACAGAGCTCAGTTTAACTGCTCAGGACAAACAAGGGACTCATGAACAACCATCACAAAACAAAAAAACAGTTGTGGATCATCAGGTAACCACATTGAGATTCAGTGGTTCACAAACTTTTGAATGGGGCCATTTTAATAAATTCAGCTATTGTTTTGTCTAGTGAACTAAACGCAAACATCTTTTATGTAAAATATCTTACTCAGGACAGTACTAACATGCATTTTGTATGATCTCACTTATTTTATTAAAATTATTCACATTTTCACAGATTCTGCAAGTGGTTCACATACTTTTCATGCCACTGTAGATTCCGGAAGTGATCCGGAAATGGAGGATGATAGGATTGAGGAAGACAGTGGAGGAAATTCAAGTTTAGGGTGGAATGTAGTTAAAACAAAGAAAAGGAAGAAAAGTTGTGATTTAATGTCAGACATGGAAAGCGACAAGGGAAGTCAACTGGCACAAAGGAAGAAGAAGGAGTATAAAGTAATGATAAAGTTTGCTACCGACTCTGTGAGTAACATCAACCCTTTGAAACTTACAAAACTGGATTAGAGGGGTAATATATGGAATTCCTTTGGATGTTTCAGATGAGATGATCAAAAGAAATGTAAAGAGAGCAGCAGTTAAGGAAGTAAGACGCTTGAAATGTTTCAGAAACAATGAGAAAAAGGACAGTCTTTCAGTTATGTTGGTCTTTGATGAGTTCAAATTACCAGAAAGAGTATATTTGGGATTTGTCAGCTATGGAATCAGAGTGTACATTCCTCTTCCATTAAAGTGTTTCAAATGCCAAAAATATGGACATGTGGCTGCTGTATGTAGAGGCAAACAAAGATGTGCAAGATGTGGTGGCGATCATGAGTATGGTAAATGCGGACAAGGTAAAGCCCCAGAATGCTGTAATTGTGTGGGTGAGCACAGTGCAGCTTATGGAGGTTGTGTAGCAAGGAAAGATGCAAGCAAGGTTCAAAACGTGAGAATGGAAGAAGGAATATCATATGCTGAAGCACTTAAAAAAGTAAAACAAACCCCCAAAGTAAGCATAGTAGAGGAGGCCCCTGTTAGGAAACAACCACAACCAAGTAAAATGCCAACACCAAGTAAAATAATTGAATTGATTGAAGACAAAGACATCATGTGGGGGCTCATAATGGTTTTTGTAATCTTGCAGTGGAATGCAAGAAGTTTAATTGCAAATGGGCAAGAATTTAAGCATTTTATAGCAAATTGTGAGGTGTCCCCAGATATTATTTGTGTTCAGAAAATGTGGCTTAAAGAAAATGTGGCAGTTAAATTTTCTGATTAGTGGGTATGAGACAATTAGGAAAGACAGGAAGAAAGGAAATGGTGGTGGAGTAGCAACGTTTATTAAACAAGGTATAGGGTTTAGGAAAGTTGAAGATAATAATGAGTATGAGGCTGTGGTAGTGGAGGTATGGGAAGGAAATCAGAGTATTAGGATAATTAATTTTTATAATCCATGTGACAAGCTAACCAAGGATATGATGGAAAATATTGGAGGAATTGGGGATTTTAAAATGGTGTGGTGCGGTGATTTTAATGCACACAGTACTCTATGGGGGAGTTCTAATACTGATTATAATGGATTGGTTATAGAAGATATGCTGGACTGGGGAGAGTTAGTTTGCATTAATGACGGAAGCTACACAAGAGTTAATTTAAAGCAATGCAAATATTCTGTGTTAGATTTGACAATAGTGTCAGAAAATTTAGCTCGAAGATGTGATTGGAAAATATTGAATGAAAGTACTATTGGTAGTGATCATTTTCCTGTTTGTACAATTGGAGTAGACTTAATAAAAACAATTTTGGAAAGAATTCCTAGGTGGAATTTTAAATCAGGAGATTGGGAGTTGTATAGTGAGATATGCCAAAACAAAATGGCTGAAATTAATGATGATGTTGTGGAAGATATTGATGTTTTAAATTCAAAAATCAGTGAGGTTCTTATGAGTACAGCAGAAGTAGTATTTGGTAGAAAGAAGGCATGTAGTAGGAGAAAAATGGTTCTGTGGTGGAATGAAGAAAGCAATAAGGCAATTAAAGAAACAAAAAAAACACTTTAAAAAGTAAGAAGATCTTTTAGCTATGTGAGGAGGGTTATCAGGACAGCAAAAATAAATTATTGGAGAGAGTTCTGCAATAATATTGGGGGAAACATTGAAATCAATGAGGTTTGGAATATGATTAGAAAGATGGGAGGAAAAAAAAGAAATAATAGTATTCCGACGATAATTCATAATGAGGAAGTAGTTGTGTATGATAGCAGGAAGGCAGAGATACTAGCACAAACATTTGTGAAAGTACATAGTAATGAAAATCAAATGACTTGATGAAGATAAGGGAACAGAGTGTGAGGAAGAATCCACATATATTGGAAGTTAAGGAGTCAACTGGAGATCCATTGGATTATGAATTAACTTTGTATGAGTTAAAAAGAGCAATAGCTGGGACCAAACAAACTTCTCCAGGGAGGGATGAGATATGCTATGAAATGTTTAAGCATTTATCAGATCCTTCATTAAATGTAATTTTAAATCTTTATAATAAGGTATGGAATTCAGGAAAGCTTCCAATGGAATGGAAACATGGAGTAATTATCCTAGTAGCAAAACCAGGTAAAGATCATACACAACCCATTAATTATAGGCCTATAGCTCTAATCTCAAATATATGCAAGATTATGGAATGTATGGTAATGAGCAGGCTGGTTTATGTTATTGAGAGGAGGGATATCTTCTCCCCTTACCAAAGTGACTTCAGAATAGGGAGAAACACTATGGATTCTGTGATATGTTTAGAAGCTGACATAAGAAAGGCTCAGATAAATAAAGAGGTTTTGGTAGGTGTCTTTCTGGATGTTGAAAGGGCATATGATATGTTGTGGAAGGAGGGACTTTTAATTAAGCTGGATATGATGGGAATAAAAGGTAAAATGTATAACTGGGTTATGAACTTTCTGTTAAATAGAACTATTCAAGTCAGAGTGGGATGTTCGTATTCTCCAATTTATTAAATCGAGAATGGAACTCCTCAAGGAAGTGTCAGCAGTCCTATTTTGTTTAACTTAATGATCAGTGACATCTTTTCTCAGATAGAACCTGGGATAGGGAAATCCTTATATGCTGATGATGCTGCAATATGGAAAAGAGGTAGGAATGTTAAGTTTGTACAGGAAAAGGTTCAAAATGCTGTCAATTTGATAGAAAACTGGGCAAATAAATGGGGCTTTAGACTCTCTATGGCAAAATCACAAGTAATTTGTTTTTCAAAAAAGAAAACTAACCCTACTATAAATATTAAAATGTATAGAGAAACATTGGAGCAGACAACAGTTGTTAGGTTCCTAGGAGTATGGATGGACTCAAAATTAATTTAATTTCAGAGTACATATACAGAAAATAATAGATAAATGTAAAAAAGTGATAAATATAATGACATGTCTAGCTGGAGCTGAATGGGGAGCATATCGGCAATCGCTCAAAAATATTTATGTGGCACTAATTGGAGCAACTATAGATTATGGTAGCATGGTGTATAGTTCTGCATCAAAAACTCAACTTGCTAAGATTGAGGCAATTCAGAATCAAGTATTAAGGATATGTTGTGGAGCAATAAGATCATCACCAGTGTCATCACTTAATGTTGAGATGGGAGTAATGCCACTAGGAATGAGAAGGATTAAGTTAAGAATGAGATACTGGGCAAACATAAAAGGTCAATTGGAAAATCATCCAGTTAAGAATGTTTTAAGTCACTGAATATAACCATAAAAAAACTAACAAGTTTCGGATGGTTTATTAATGAGGAGGCAAGAGACATGGGGATTAGTGATGTTAATATTGCCACCTGTGTGGTTCTGCCAGCAATTCCTCCTTGTTTTTTTCCCATGCCTTCTATTGATATCCAGTTACACAAAGACCAACATAATGAGGAGAGTATCCTGGATAGTGTAACAGTACAAGATTACATAGATCATGTATATTATAGCGCCAACCAGATATATACTGATGGCTCAAAAGATCCAGATTCTGGTACAACATCTGCATCAGTATTTATACCTCAATTTAAAGTCAACATTTTGAAAAGAACATCAGATCACATTTCAGTATTTACATCAGAATTAATAGCAATTATATTAGCATTACAGTGGGTTGAAGAAGTTCAGCCAATCAGATCAGTTATATGCACAGACTCTTTATCTGCAATTGAAAGTCTAGCAAGTGGTATTTCTACAGCTAGACAGGAAATTTATGAAATATTACAAAGTCTTTTTAGAACCAGACAATTGGGAATCAGGATTCATTTTCTTTGGATACCAGCTCATATGGGGGTGGCAGGAAATGAAGAGTTGGATAGTTTAGCCAAACAGGTCATAACATTTCCAGAAGTTGATATTAAAATTGCATTGAGTAAGACTGAGATAAAAAGTATAATGGCAAAGGAAATTAGGAAGAAATGGCAGAAGGAGTGGGACAGTGGAAATAAGTGTCGACATTTATACAACATTCAAGGAACAGTTGGTTTAGAAAGAAGAAACATTGGAAATAGGAGGAAGGATGTGTTAATTTCAAGAATGCACATTGGCCATTGTTTACTAAATCAAAGTATGGTCAGGATTGGGAAACACCAGACTGGGTATTATGACAAATGTAGTTCAGAAAACATGGAAACAGTAGAACATGTATTATTAAAATGTGAGGCTTATGCTAGAGAAAGATTAAGAGAAATGGAAATTGAAGTTTTTTTTTTCTATCAAAGCATTATTAGGTAATAGCCCAAAGCAATTTAAAATATATGAAGAAGTATTTAATTTCTTAAAAGATACACATTTAATTAACAGGATTTAGGTCACTACTACCAAAATGTTATCCACACTCCAATCCAGTAGGTGGCGGGAATGCACCATTTTAGTTTGGTTTGCCAACTGCGATTAAACTTAGAAAGAAGAAGAAGAAGAAGATGACGCATTTTCAAATTGGCCGCCAAAACTTTTCCGTTTAGTCCCGGACTTCTGGGCAAATGATGGGTTTGGCGCACGTGTTACCTTGATACTTCTCGATTTTTGTGTTGATTATTGTTATTTCTCTACACAGCAAAATCCAGAGTTAAATCAACTCTGATCAGAGAACATATGGTCCCTCTCTACATAGAGTTAAAATAACACTGAAGCAGAGTTAAAGTTAATGAGATAATATGCTGTTTGTGGAGATGTTTAATTTAATGTCTTTTATCTTCAGTTGATTCAGTTGATCTAAGGCTGTGGCTGGAAGTCATTTGTAGTTATTATGTTTCTCTTCAGTGATTCTTGTTAACATCAGGTGTTCATCACTAATTCTCAATCATAACTTAATTATTTCATTAACTTTAACTCCGCTTCAGTGTTACTTTAACACTATATAGAGAAGGACCATAATCTGAGCAGAGTTGGTTTAACTCTGGGGATTTTGCTGTGTAGTACAGGCATTCATTTTCTTTGTGTAAAGTTCATAAAAACAGCATCTTAAATCTAACAATGCAGAAGATACGTCAGAACTCGAAACCACTGACAATTGTTATTCCGCCGACAGGAGGTACGATCAGGGTAAATGCAGAGTCCGCTTCAATCAGCATGGAAAAGGGTAACGGGAAATTTGAGAAACGGCGTGATGCTTCTCATATCACTCCGACGAAAGGTAGCGAGATGAAGAGGTTGAAATCTGACAAGGAAGAGATCTCCAACATGGTCTTGTTATAAGCCATCAATGCTCTCATGGCACGTTGTGACACTGAAGACAGTAAGATGGAAGTTTTAATGGATCAGATGCAGAAAAAGTGTCATGATTGCAGAGATTTCGAAGATAGTTGAGTTTAATGCAGTGGAGATAAAAGACTGTAAAAGAGAAAATGCAGAAATGAGCAAAGAAATTGCAAAAGTAAATAAAACTGACACCGAATTGAGGAACAGAATGGTGGAACTGGAGAGTTACTAGAAGAGGTGGTATCAACGGCCTGCAGGAGAAATTGGACGAAGATCCCCGTAGAGAGGTTTGCGGGCTGATCGCTGAGATAGCTCCACATCTGGTTTACAAGTTGGAGGATATCATCGACTCTGTAGTACATTGTGTCGGAAAAAAGAGCATGGAAAGCAGAGACAAATGATTGTACAGTTCACAATGAGGAAATATAGAGAGGAGATCTGGAAAGTGACAAAGAACTCTTCAGTGTGCAAAGACCGAGGAGTAAGAGTTGTGGAAGACTTGACAAGGGAGGACCGAAATGCCCGGGCTGCATTGTGGCCTCAAATAGAAAAAGCTCGGAAAAGGGAAAAAAGCTTTCTTCAGAGGTCCACACGGCTACATCGAAGGGAGACAAATGAATGTTACTTAGTCGATTTCCTGCTGTATTATCACACCAGTGTATCTGTCATGAGATATTACATTTGAGAGAGACCAGGCAGTGAGGTATGTTGTAGTGCTTCTAGAAGCAGTCAAACAAGAAACCTTGTAACTACTTTATTCTTCTATTCGTGTTCATTTTTCTGTATTTTTTGTAGTTTTTTGTTGATTTTGCATGTTCTCTGTTAAAATACAGTTTTCGATCACTTCACTTAATGTCAGGGGATTAAAAAACTTAGTCAAAAGAGAAGCTATGTTTTTATTTTGTAAAAATCGGGACTTACAGTTTATTTTTCTTCAAGAAACACATTCCAGTGTGAATGATGTTACATTTTGGGGGTGAAAAAAATGTATTTAGTCATGGAACTACTGGTTCAGCCGGAGTGGCGATTTTGTTTAACAAATCCCCGGGAAAAATAATTACAACTCGTGTTGATTTGAATGGGCACTGGGTAGCGCTCGTGTTAAATATTGAAGAGGTATTTTTTATTTTGATCAATATATACGGGTATAATAGTATGTCACATAATCAGCGCTTGTTCTCAGAGCTTTTAGATATGATTTTAGAGTTAAGAACTTTATATCCAACTGATATTATTTTGGGTGGAGATTTTAACATTGTTCCAGAGGAGGTTATTGATCGATACCCATCCACTACTCAAAAATCTAATGCATTGATTTCTCAGTTGTGCAAAATTAGGTTTGTTAGATGTATGGAGACATTTAAATCCCACTTGTATACACTATACATGGATGAATTCCAGTTCTTCAAGTAAATCTAGAATTGACTTTTGGCTTGTCAAATCACTTTATCACTTATGTGAAGGAATGTTCTCTTTCGGCCGCTCCACTTATGGACCACTGCAGTATCAACATCTCATTTAAACCAATAGTTGAAATTTCAAGGAATAAAAATTATTGGAAATTTAATGCGAATTTACTATTTAATGAAGGTTTTTGTAATAAGATAAAAGTTAATTCATAAAATTACAAAGGACGCAACCTTTTACTCTCATGTAAATAGATGTGAAGACCTTAAATTTAAAATTAAAGAACTTTCCATTAATTATAGTAAGATATTAGCAAAGATTAAAAGGCAGGATGAATATACTCTTATTCATCAAATAAATAAACATTGTAGTAAAGAGGTTTTAATGCTACAAACAAAATTGGATAATATATATAGCAGAAAGGCAGGAGTGTATATTAGGTCAAGATAGGTGGATTGAAAAGGGAGAGAAGAGTACTACATATTTCTACAGACTTAAAAAAAGAAGACAAGCCAAAAATGATATATCGTCATTGATAATTGACGATGCAGAAACTTCTGACCCTATTAATAGTAATAAAATCTTCAAGTTTTATAAGGACCTGTATTCATCCAATTTTTCTCAAGCAGACTGTAATTTGTTTTTTGAAAGAATACAACAGTCTATTCCTCATATTGATAGTGAATTTAAAAAACTGTGTGATGAAGATTTGCAGATAGAGGAATTAGATTTAGCCGTGAAAAAAACTCAAAATAAATCACTTGGTCCTGATGGGCTAACTTCAAACTTTCATAGATTTTTTTTTGGAAGGATTTAAAATAATTGCAATCTTTTACAATCTATTAAAGAAGGCACATTAAGCTCTACACAGGGACAAGGGCTGATTATGTTACTACCTAAACCGAATAAAGATTCTAGATATAGATAATCTGCATCTGATAACCTTGTTAAATACTGATTATAAAATTTTTGCACACATCTTTGCCAACAGACTTAAAAAAGGTATAAATAAGGTTATTAATGAATCTCAATCAGGTTTCTTGGCGGGTCGCTCTATTCATAATAATATAAGATTCATTATGGATTTGTTGGAATATAGTGACTGGATAGAAGATGGTTTTATTTTATTTTTAGACTTCAAAAAAGCTTTTGATATGTTAGAGCACTCCTTTTTATTTCATGCTGTCCAGTCTTTTGGTTTCGGAGACAGATTTGTAAATATTATAAAGATGATTTACAAGGATATAAACAGTTCAATATCTCTTCAGTTTGGTACATCTAAAAGGTTTATGATTGGCCGTGGTGTAAGACAAGGGTGCCCCCTCTCCCTTCTTTTGTTTATTATTGCAACAGATCTGTTGGCTCGTTTAATTAATCATGATTCAAGTGTTAAAAAGATTTTAACAGGTTTAAACAGTTAGCGGATGATACCACTTTTTTTTTTTTTTCTTTTTTTCTTTTTTTTTTTTTTTACATGACGCAGATCAAATTTCTCTTTCTATTTCTTTAGTTCAATTTTTCGAAAGCATCAGGTCTCCATTTAAATAGGTCCAAATGTGAGCTTATGCCCATTCATAATTGCGATCACACATCATTATATAAGATTCCTGTTAAAAATTACACTAAGTATCAGGTTTTATCATTACGAGAAATTCTGAGAGATGCATGTAACTTAATTATTTAGAAAAATAAAAAAGGCCAAAACAATTTTAAACAATTGGTTACAAAGAGACCTTTCTATTTTTGGTAGAGTATTGTTGTCTAAAGCAGAGTTTCTGTCAAGGATCATCTACCCCACAATTGCTTTAACCCCTTCTTCATATGTTTCTAAAGTAATTAATCGCTCATTGTATCATTTTATTTGGAAGAATAAGACTCATTTTATTAAGAAAAATGATATAGTCAAACCCTATGACGTGGGTGGTTTAAACATAATTGATTTTGAATAAATGAATGGCATGTTGAAGTTAAAATGGTTGCAAGCATTTTTTTGTTTAGTTTTTGGTTTTAAATTCCAGCATCATTATTTAAAAAATTTGGTGCCATTGAATTCTTACTTAAATGTGACTTTGATATTTCTAAACTTCCAATTAAATTATCTGCATTTCATCAACAAGCTTTGCGATATTGGAAACTAGCACACACCCATAACTTTACATCACATAATTCCTTAATGTGGAATAATAAGTACATTCTACATAGAAATAAATCACTCTTTTATGAAGATTGGTTTTGTAGAAATATTTGGTTTATAAAGGGTCTCTTTGACGATGATGGAAAGGTGCTGGACTACAATGCTTTTCCTATTAAACATGGTTTCGCATGCCATCCAAAACAGTTTTTCACAGTAATTTCAGCCATTCCAATGGACTTAAAATAATTATGAAGGGTTATTTATCATATAGTCAATTTACACCAATTTTACCATCACTATACCTTGGGCAAACTGAGTTTAAAAATAAGAATGTACAAACGTTTATATTAGACAAATATTCAACAACATCATGTTCCCTTACAGGTCTGCAATGAATTATTTGGATATTTTCTTTGACAAACAAATGCTTAAACATATTAGAACCTCATATTTAAAATTTCCAGTTCAACCCAAAATTTAAAAAAAAAAACTCACTTTAAAATCTTTTATGATATTTATCCCTCTGGAGAGTTTCTAAGGGTTTGATTTAACTTTGAAATGATATTATGTAAATTTTGTAATTCTTCTCCATATTCTTGCAAATATTCTAGTGTCTTCTGGGAAAAAGTGCAATTATGGTTAAAAGAGAGAAATGTGGTTGATTTGAGCCTGTCCTTTATAGATATTAAATATGGAAACTATGAAGAAGATGGTAAAAAAGGTTTTTACATAAATAATACATAAATCGGTCACATGTAGTTTTTTTTTTTTAACCCCTGCCCCCACCCCCAGTTTTTGTATATTTATATATTTTTTTATATATATCCTATGTTAAGTCTAAGCCCTTCATTGATGCTTTGAATGTAAATTGTATGCCATTTTGTTTTGTAAATTTTTAATACTTTTGTTAATATTTAAATTAAAAAATAATAACTGATTTTTATATATATATATATATATATATATATATATATATATATATATATATATATATATATATATATATATATATAGTCCCGCCCACAATGCAGGCTGCAGAGCTGCTCTCTACTCATCGACAGTAATGGAATGGCGAGCGATGTTAAGTATGTTAATATCAAAATACAGGAAGAAATTAAAAATGTTGAAAAATGGTCTTATAAATGGGGTATTAAAATTTTACAAACTAAGTCATGTTATATGATATTCACAAAAAAGAAATTAAATTATGTAACAAGACTGGCATTATAGGCCTAGGCCCTAATGAAAATATAGAAAAAGTTAAAGATTTTAAATATTTGGGATTATGGTTGGATGAAAAATATTCATGGAGGAAGCATACTGAGAATATTGAAACAAAGTGTAAAAAAGTTATTAATCTTCAACCTGTTCTCACTCCCGAGGCGTCAAAAATTGAAGCATGGTCAAGCGCCCCCAGCGTCGCTTGGGATACGCCAGCGGTGCCCCTCGGCGTCACTCTGTGGACGAACTGGGAACTCCTTTGCTTTCAATGGGAACCTTTAGCGTCAAAAACAGACGCGAATTTTATTGGTATGAAATCACGCTGAAGAAGTCTCATTCAGAGCACATCGCGATATTTGGCATCAGTTCACGTGTGCCAGATGTTTAGTAGTAAATATGCTGTTCTAATGTTTGATATAATGTCTTTTCTGTCTGCCGATATTAATCAGATTAACGTTAGCTCCCTCATGTTCAGTCACTGCATTATATCCGTCACCTTCGCTGAGGTTTTGCTTTTCATTGCTTTCTAAATTAAATACTAAAATAGGGTGATTAAACACTGTCACGTGACGTGCAGTAGACCTTCAATCAGTTAATCATATTCAGCTTCAAAGTAGTACAAGTGTAGTTTCAAAATGGTAGTTGTAGTAAGCACGGTAAAAACAACACTTAACATGCTTTTACCACAGTATTGGTAGTTTTAATGTGATATTTGTCGTCAGTACAGAGTAACCACAACACTTTCCATGCTTTTAATGCCTAATAATGTAAAATCCAAAAATTATAAGGTCAATCAGTACTTTTTTTCCTATATATAATCCTGTATGTTAATGATATTTTCTTTTCTCTTGTTTCAGCTGAAAAGACCAAAAGGGCCTTTCGGAAATGGACTGAGAGACAGAAAGCTGCAAAGGCAATTACTTGCAATGGTATGTATGTGTTGATTTTAACCCTTTATCAATAATTTTATCAAGCATTTGTTAACTAGTCTCAAAGTCCTCAAACTCCACACCTCATAACTGCCTCTGTTTGCATTTGACTTGTCACATGACATCAGATATTCAATTATTTTGTCATAATCAGTTACACTGCTGATAATGTCCTGCTTGCATGTGAAACATGTTATTTTTTTTATTTATATTTTTAAAATATAAATATAGCTTGCTATTAAAGATATACGTTTAATCATGGAAATGGCCACATATCAGAGAACTTATTACATAAATGCATTTAACATTTAATTGTGCTACACTCTTTACAGAATGAAATCCTACAGTTATGTATGAACTCACAACATCATTATCAAGTGCTGTGCTGGGCACATTGGGCAACAAGTGTCCTCCAACATACCCAATCTGTGGCCCCGTTCTCCACATCTTTCCATGGGACACTGGCATTCTTCAGGTCTTCGTGAAACATCTGTCTCCACGTCTTCCCCTGCATTCTCCTGGTGGTGTCCACTTCATATCTGTGTTTGGGTGTTGTTGTTTGGGCATGCTTAGGATCTGTCCAGGGAGGTGCACCCTTCGCTCTGTCACAGATTTGAAAAGTCTTCACATGGACTCCTCCTTATGATCTCTTTGAAACGTGCAGAACCAATATTGTAAATAGTCATTTATCTTTTTCCGTATTGTTGCCTTTATCAAAGAAGCACCAGTGATCATCAGGAGTTTTGGTAAAAGACATATTCATTGCCATCCACTAGTTCTAGTCATGCAGCGACTTCATGATGCAATAGTCAAATATATATTTCTGCAGAGCAATCGAAGATCGAGAGTGTTCAGGAAAACCTTCTGAAAACAATATTTATTTAATTCTGTTTGGTGCTGATAGAGTATTACAGAAATGACACACTTGACATACTGGACATTATTCTGTGAGTTTGTTATCTTTACATTTAGATGGACTTAAAAATGTCTTGCATTTTGCTTTATTAAACCTTTTATTACAGTGGTCACTATAGTAAATGTCCACCTTAACTACATCTATGGTTATGGTTATGGTATCATTATACAGTGGTGATCAGAATTATTGGCACCCTTGGTAAATATGATCAAAGATGACTATAAAAATAAATCTGCATTGTTTATCCTTTTGATCTTTAATTCATAAAATTAGCAAAAATCAAATCTTTCATTGAAGGAAAAGAATTGAAAGTGGGGGGAAAATCAAATTATGAAATAAATGTTTTTCTTCAAAACACGTTGGCCACAATTATTGGCACCCCTAGAATATTTATGACTAAAATATCTCTGAAGTATATTCCCATTCATATTTACATTTTTTTAGCACACCAGGGTGATCATGAACATGAAATTGTCCAGCCATGACTATCTGTTCCACAGGAGTACAAACATGAGGAAACACAAAGGCCAAATTCCCTTAATCATTCATCACAATGAGTAAAACCAAAGAATATAGTTCTGATGTGCAGCAAAAGATTGTTGAGCTTCACAAAATAGAAAGTGGCTGTAAGAAAATAGCTAAAGCATTGGAAATCCCCATTTCCACCATCAGGGCAATAATTAAGAAGTTCCAATCAACTAAAGATGTTAAAAAACTGCCTGGAAGAGGACGGGTGTCTAAATCATCCTAATGCATGGTGAGAAGGAAAGTTTGAGTGGCCAAAGACTCTCCAAGGATCACTGCTGAAGAATTGCAGAGATTAGTTGAGCCTTGAGTCTCAGAAAACCTAAAAAGATCAAACAGCACCTACATCACCACAAGTTGCTCGGGAGGGTTTCAAGAAAAATCCTCTGCTCTCATCCATAAACAATCTCCAGCATATTCAGTTGTTAGGCAAGACTGGAACTTCAAATGGGACCGACTTCTATGGTCAGATGAAACTAAAAAAAGAGCTTTTTGGCAGGAAACCCACCAGATGGGTTTGGTGCACACATGGATAAAAAGTACCCCATGCCCACGGTTAAATATACTGCTGGATCTTTAATGTTGTGAGCCTATTTTTCTGCTGGAGGTCCTGGACATCTTGTTCAGATACATGGCTTCATGGATTCTATGAAATACCAACAGATAAAAAAAAAAATCAAACCCTGGCCGCTTCTGCTAGAAATCCAATAATGGGCCATAGTTGGAGCTTCCATCAGGACAATGATCCAAAACAAACATCAAAACCAACACAAAAAATGTGTCACTGAGCACAAAATGAAGCTTCTGCCATGGTCCCCTGACCTGAACCCTAAAGAAAATGAGTGAAGTGAACTGAAGAGAAGAAGCACCAACATGGAGCTGGGAATCTCAAGGATCTGGAGAGATTCTGTATGAAGGAATGGTCTCTGATCTTGTCAGGTGTTCTCCAAACTCGTCAGGCATTATAGGAGAAAACTCAGAGCTGTTTCCTTGGCAAAAGGAGGTTGCAAAAAGTACTGAATAAAAGGATGCCAATCATTGTGGCCAACGTGTTTTGGAGAAAACCATTTATTTCATAATGTGATTTTTCCCTCAACTTTCAATTCTTTTCCTTCAATGAAAGATTAGATTTTTGATAATTTTATGAATTAAAGATCAAAAGGATAAACAATGGAAATTTATTTTTATAGTCATCTCTGATCATATTTACCAAGGGTGCCAATAATTCTGATCACCACTGTATCACTTCCTGGATAAATGTAAATGTAACATACCCATGAATGTATTTTTATAAGCAGTTTATTGCTGTAAATATTTAACATTTATGATATGCATTAACTATTTTAATTTGCCTTTCATTTAGTTACAGTAAAAGGGAACAATACTCTCAAGGATATTGTATTAAAGTTGAAAATGCAAAATGTTATTTATTTTTTGTCCCTATTCTTTAAAGGGAAGAAACACATCTCATCTCTTGGTTTGTAAAAATAATACTTCATCAGTTCTTCATATTTTTTTTAAAGTTATGTTTCACTGTATTAGATTGCCTCTGTAACTGGATTTTTTTTTTTTTTTTTTTTTTTTTTATTAACTGATTTTTATACTGTTGTGCAGTAGCTTGGGGATTACATTTGTCTTTAAACAGTATGACATTAAATATTGGAATATGATTACAAAATTGAGTGCATTATGCTTTTGTTACATTTATTTTTTTTACATTTATTTACGTTTATCATTCCAAGAGTTCAAATGGCAAAAAATGTTATAAATAAGTGATTAAATGTATATCTTTAATGTACTATTCATCTACTGTAAATGTTAGAAGCACTTTAGTGGATTTTAGTTAAAATACTGCAAAACTACGTCTGCTGTAGTAAGCCATTGCTTAGAAAAAAAAGTATCTCCTTCAAATATATGTATGCATCCGTTTAACTACACAAAAGAGTCTTTCATTTAAGAATGTGAGTTTGATTATATTTAATTAGATTAATTACATATTTAAGGAATCTTTCCCTTCAGCCGGAACCGAAGGAGAGCTGTCATCATTTACCATAAGTGGACAAGTAAGAGTGACGCCTCTGTTCAGCTGGGTTGTCATTGGCTGTGACTTTATTGCAGAACTCGCTGTGATTGGACTATCTTTTAACGCATATAAAACAGTGCTTTATCTTACAAAGTATGTTTTAGTGTGAATATTATGTTACTCATACATTAAGTTAACTATAAAGTGTTTGTATGTTGTGAGAAATTACTCCTACCGAGATCCAAACCCTAACCCTAGCATCTCTGCCCATTTCAATGAACTACAGCGCCATGTTTTCCTTTCTGTATTACATATAACAGCATTACCTCAACACAAGACATACCAATGGACTTGCACACCTTTCTGTCTTCTTTGGGCACGAGATGGCCATGTTCCTTCCTCACCCTAAACAAAGGACTTCGATGAGTTTGCTTTTTGTAATGACTGGTCTTCCTTCTCTGCACAGAAAAACAAGAAAGTCTCTACTTACTCTATGTGCAATTACTATTGTTCTTAAAACATACAAATTGAGACAGTTATAAATAAGTTCATTTACCATACCATTCAGGAGAGCATTTGATGAGTAAATACTGATTTAAATATCTAGAAACTTTACCTGGGGAGGGCTGATCACGGCAAGATTCGCAGCGACTCACTATAGTATCTCTTGTGAGGATTGGCTCTTAAAAGAGTTGTTGAGTTTGATATTGTAAAGATCTTAAAAAGAAGAAATAAGTAAGCTGCAAGTAATCCTGCAAGACAGAAAGGAAGGTAATTTTATTACATTACATTAAAGTTGTCAATTTATATATAACTAGGATTTCCTTCTGTAAAGAGTGTAGCAATTACTGGCATATCCCAAGCGACGCTGGGGGCACTTGACCATGCTTCAATTTTTTACGCCTCGGGAGTGAAAACGGGTTGTTCTGCAGTGTAGTCCTACACCTTTCTTTGTTTGTTTCTTAAGTTCTGTATAGGTGCTTTGGTCCCTCTTCTTGTATTTTGCTTTTCTATTTCTATTTATGATCCATATCTACTTTTCCCTCTGTTTGCTTCCCCTGTTTGTGTTTTGCTCATTTAATAATAGATTGAGGCACTGTTCACACCACTATGAAATTATTAAATCACGATAAAAGGCGCTGCAAAAGTCCACAACACATACAAATAGAGAAACGCGCTGCAAAAGTCCACAACACATACAAATAGAGAAACGCACTGCAAAAGTCTACAACACATGCAAATAACGTGCTGCAAATAGCACATACCAGGCCCAGCGATCTCAAGCCCCTTCTGCGATGATCTGAATGATGATGATGAGGCTACTTTTAGAATTAATTTAATATTTTAAGTTGCCCCGCAAATAATTTATAGTGCATCACGCATAGGTTTGCAAAATTCTGGGAATTTTCAAAACTGGAAACTTTCCATGGGAATTAACGGGAATATATGGGAATTAACGGCAATTAATGGGAATAAACAGGGAATTTGCAAAATTGCAGGTTAGCCTATAACAGGGTACTTAAATGTAGTGGAAAAAAACATCTAAAACAATCAGATTTAATCCAATTTCAGTTGAATTTTTAATCTGACATTCACACAGCACACTGCTTAGTGCAGGGCTATTGAGGCCACACCTCCTGCATGCACTGTGCATTCCCCCAGTCCATAACATGCACATTTGATCAAAAATACAAAAAAAAAAAAAAAAAACTGTAAAATTGTGAAATATAACTACAATTTAAAATAATGGTTTTCTATTTTAATATACATTAAATTATAATTTATTTCTGTGATGCAAAGCTGAATTTTCAGCATCATTACTCCAGTCTTCAGTGTCACATGATCCTTCAGAAATCATTCTAATATCATGATTTGATACTCAATTATCAATGTGATACTTTTTTCAGGATTCTTTGATGAATAAAAATGTAAAGAACAGCATTTATTTAAAATAGAAAGATTTTTCTGTTGCCTTTTTGTGCAATATCAGAGACTGTAAACAGTCCACAAGAATGTCATGTGGGAATTTCAATGTCATCTTGCAATTTTTTAAGCACTGCATGCACATCTAGTGTTTTTTAACATACATTTTATTTTCACTAAATTATTTAACAAGACCCTCAAAACACACTCTGAATGAAATCTTCCTTGTATTCACAAAGTATGAATCTAACAGTCATGCAGTTTTAGCAAAGAGCATAAGAATAATTCCTTAAATAAAATAAAGCAAATAAAATGGCTAAGCATGCCCAACAGCCTTAAAACAATGTTATTTCAAACTTAATCATATAATAATATTAATTTATTTAAAAAAATACAATTCTAATTACTCCATCCAATTACAAAACTTTAATTCCTGTGTTATTACACACTGAATCAGTAATTTCATGAGTTATCCAGAAGACAAGAGTTTGTTTGTTTGTTTCCCAGATAGCGTACATCTGCAATGTGTCTGTTAAAGATCAATTCATCTGGAAAGCATCTGCTGTTTACAAACATCTGATAGACATCTTTAAGATGTCAGTTTTACATACATTCTAAACATCTTAAAGACATCCTCTAAACGTCTATTTGACATCTGACAGGAAACGTATTGCAGATGAGAAAACACTCTAAAAAATACGTCTTCCAGATGTAAACACAGACATCAATTAGACGTCTCCGAGATGTACGTGTGGTATCGGGTTAGGTAGGCTATTGATTCATCAGTGTGTTTCTGCAGGAATTTACCTGCTGAACGCACTGAGTTTGAGCTTCGTACTGGTATTCTGAAGCCATAAAGCAGCGATAGATATGAGGGGTAGTATAACTGCAGATGAAAATACATGATTCACACACCGACAGATATGGCGTGTGTTTCAAGCTGCCCAAAACCGCTTCTGAATGAAACACTCCACAAGTCCCTCAGCGATCTTCCTTTCATTAAAGCCATTGTCAAAGTGCTTGTTCAAAACCAGGATGACACACACAATCATTTGCCACTGTTAATACACAAAATTACATGTAATATGCACGCAGCCTTTTTCATTACCGGTGCACGCTCTGGATTTGATACGACGATGCTAAAATAAATCTTCATTTGTCGCGTGTTTTAGTCTTCAAATAAAGTTCAAGAGCTCTACTTGATGTGTACATAATTTAGTAGAGTAAAAACAATTTCACAACTCCAGTTTTATTCTACATATGAAGGGAGAAAACACAAGAGAAAGGCGTTAGTGGAGAAGCACAGACACTGAACAGAGCAGGTTGAATCTACACGGTTCTCATGCTGTGGTTAAATGCGCAGCTCTGCCCAGCAGCGGCTCATTGTTAGTCAGTTTGTGTGAGTCCAGGTTTGCCCCGAGAAATCATGGCAGAAGAAACCGCTCCAGCAGCTGCCGCGACCAAAGCGGCCAAGAAGAAATCAGCAGTTAAACGCAAGAGAACCGGCCCAAACGTCCGCGAGCTCATTGTCAAGATTGTGTACGCATCTAAGGAGAGGAGCGGTGTGTCCCTCGCTGCCCTGAAGAAAGCGCTCGCTGCCGGTGGCTACGATGTGGAGAAGAACAACTCCCGCGTCAAGATTTCCCTTAAGAGTCTTGTGACTAATGGCATTCTGATCCAGCCCAAAGGGACCGGCGCCTCTGGCTCCTTCAAGCTCAACAAGAAGCAGGCCGAGACCAAGACAAAACCTGCTAAGAAAGCTGCTTCTAAAGCCAAGAAACCCGCATCCAAGAAACCTGCTGCCGCTAAGAAGCCCAAAACTGCAGCAACAAAGAAACCCAAAACTGCAGCAGCAAAGAAATCCGCCGCTAAGAAATCGCCGAAGAAGGTGAAGAAACTAGCCGCTAAAAAGGCAACAAAGAGCCCCAAGAAGGCAAAGAAACTAACGACTCCTAAAAAAGCAGCCAAGAACCCTAAAAAGGCGAAGGCAGCCAAACCCAAAACGGCGAAACCTAAAGCAGCCAAGCCTAAAAAGACAGCAGCAAAAAAGAAATAAAAAAAAAAATATTTTTTTTTTTTTTTTTATTAAAAAGGCTCTTTTAAGAGCCACCCACTAATTTATAGTAAAGAGCATTATTTCATCGGTCTTCTGTCCAGTGATAGTGCCATTAGCTTTACACTATCAAGTTTTAGTGTTAGAGCAAAATATGGCCGCTTTGTTCATGTGCAAATACATTTCTAAATTTGGTGAGAATGTGAATTTCTTGAGTATGTGTGTAGACATTTACATTTTAAATACCAGTAAATTCTTAAACTACACTGCTTCAAGACCGACTTTAATTTATGCTTAAAACCAGACAATAAAATGAAAAATGGCAGTTCAACGTGCTTTACAGTCATAACTTGGACATACTGAAACATATTGAAAAACAATGAAAATTTAAGAAATAAAAACTGAAGAAATGAATTAAGTATTTAAATAAAGAAATACGTTAAAGGAAGCTGATGTAGTAGTACTACACTCTCAGCTACTATTCAACCCTGCCTCAAGGTTGAATAGCTTATTTTTTTATTATTGCAAACAATTCAAAGATGACATTAATGAAATACAACTTTGCATACATTACACAGAATGTGTTACACACCATGTTTTCCTCCATTGAATTATCCATTTTAGAACCCCCCAAAAATTCCCTTTTGTAGAAATTGAGTTTTGAGATTGAGAAAGTTGACGAATAAATGTATTATTACATTCTTTAACGAAACACCTCCCAAACATAGCTCCATGAGGAATCGCTTTTATAACAGAGTTAAATTCTTTATGGATATTCATAAAATGGTTGAATAGTAGCTGAGAGTAGTAGTACTACTACTACTACTACGTGATGTGCTTAGGGCTTTGTAAGTAGCAGAAAGATGATTGGATTTGGGGTTTGGAGGGAAGTTGACTGATTGGCTTGATGATGTGTGCAGACTTCAGCCAATAGGAGACTAGTGCGCTTTCTTTTACAAGTCAGAACATAGCTATATCGGAAGTATCACTTTTACTTTGTATAGAAGAAGAAAACAGCTGTAAATTACAATGAGTGGAAGAGGCAAAACCGGTGGAAAGGCTCGCGCCAAGGCAAAGACTCGCTCTTCCAGGGCGGGCCTGCAGTTCCCCGTCGGCCGTGTTCACAGACTTCTCCGTAAAGGCAACTATGCTCAGCGTGTTGGTGCCGGTGCTCCGGTTTATTTGGCCGCTGTGCTCGAGTATCTCACTGCTGAGATCCTGGAGTTGGCTGGAAACGCCGCTCGCGACAACAAGAAGACCCGTATCATTCCTCGTCATCTGCAGCTGGCGGTACGCAATGACGAGGAGTTGAACAAGCTTCTGGGTGGTGTGACCATCGCTCAGGGTGGTGTGCTGCCCAACATTCAGGCCGTACTGCTGCCTAAGAAAACTGAGAAGACAGCGAAGACCAAGTAAACTGACTGGAGGTTTTCTTCAAACCAATGGCTCTTTTAAGAGCCACCCAATTTGTCCATGAGAGAGTGATTTCTTTTTTTGTCCAATTTTTATTTAAACCTGTCTGATTATAAAACAAATTAAATTTAAAATATAGCGTTTTAAACGTTTCAGATGGTTTCGTGAATTGACAGTTATTTTACTCGTCACCTTTATATAGCACTTACAATACAGATTTCAAAGCAGCTTACAGTATGACAGGAAAAACAGGCTGTTATTCAGCTGAAGTTAGTTCAGTGTTAAGAAAGAAAACATTTTATCCCTATACAGTCGCACTGCACTTATTATTTTACGAACATATTATGAAAATGCATGTAGCATGGCTAAAAAGATTCCGACTGGTATACTGATGTAAGCCTATACACAAATATGAAGAAATAAAATAATGAACGTGGTAATGGTCACTTTTTACAGTTAGTTCCACAAGTCCAACTCTTCACATTCAATAAGATTTAAAGAAACAATCAGTTTCTGATGAACAAATTTAAGACTGATTTCGCCTATTCCATATACAAACAGGCAATAGAGCACGTTTTCGCGGGAACCACAAATTGTCTCTTCTTGTTTGGAAACATGAGGCGCACATCCATTGGCCAACTGACATTTATAGACAAACAATAACCAATCGAATGCCTCTGAAGTTACGTCGTCCAGTGGGCGCAAGGCAGCACTATATGCGCTATGTTGTAATGACATTTTTACTCATTCATACTGTTGAAAGAAGTACATTCAGTGTTGCCAGACATACGATAATTATCGTATTTGTACGATAATTTTGACCTCTGTACGATGTACGATCAATAATGAAAAAAATCCCATAATGTATGATGATTTCAGAATATTGTTTCATTTCAAATGCATGTCATTGTAATCATAGGACTTCCCAGTCAACACGTGAGATCATGCGATGATCACAGTGACATCACACAATCCTCATACTTATGGCGTTCGGACGAGCTCATTAATATGACGTTGCAACATGCACTCGTCTCACTGAACGTCTCACTGACGTCTTAATTTTTTGCTATTAAATCCATTCATTTTAAGACGCAGACGAGGCGTAGACGTCACGCAGATGTCACGTAATTCACGTGTATGGCGTTCCGAATGGCTCAAATATATAACTTTGTATGAGGGGTGAATTCAACAAAATTTGATGATTGCTAAGCAAACTGAGAGGAGAACTAACGTGTATACGCAGGCCAGCCGTCTGGCCAAAATCCCATAGTATTCAGGCGTCAGACGTAAGATATGAGACGTTAGACGTCACGGTCACGTGTTGGAGCTGCGCTCAAAGTGCGCGGCGGCGATGGCGGCGACGTAGTTGAGAAAGTATATTTTTTTTACTTTGCGTCTGGATAACGTACGTGTGGATAAACGCCTGGATAACGTACGTGTGGACTAACGTCTGGATTTGTATGTGTGGATAACACTAATGATATTTTAGCTTTATTCCTATTTTGCCCAAAGGAAGCTTTAAGGTGTAAATGTTCATAAGTTGGAGGAAGCATTACAAATCTGTCTCCCTGATTGAAGCTTGGCCATTCCTCCGGCCACCTCTGTTGAGCAAGCACCGAATTAACAGCTGACTTTTCTCCGTTTAAAGGACACACCGGCCATTCCAGCTGAACTAAGGCCTTCACCTCTTAATATGGAAAATAATAATAACAAGCCCAGAAATGCATATAAGTGGCCATGGTAACACTGCAAGTGCCCGCTTGGCTTGAAGCAGCTAAACAAATAAAACACAACAGAGTCGAGCTCGACGGTCAAACGTGTTTATTTTTTTATTTTTTTTAAGCGCATGTTTACTTAGAAAAATAATGGAAAAGTGCTGCAATGGCATAAACAACCTTAAGGTTAGAACAACGAAATAAACAAATATATTGCATGGTTATACACGCTCGTTTGAGATGTGTTGCATTAATTATTATTAGAAGACTTATTTATTTGTTCTCATGTGCTTGTATTCGATTTGTCTAATAAATTGAATTACTATAGCCTATTTAAGCTTTAGTTATATTTTAGGTGATGTTGCTGGGCAAGTGAATTAAGAACAGTGCTCAGTCATAAAAAAAAATAATGTGTGTGCGTGTGAGGCGCCGGCGCGATCACTTATATTTTCTTATAAAAGCGGGAAAAAAATAAAATACTCAGACATTTATGGTCACCTTTATGTAACACATTTCGAATCTGTGAAGGGTTAAATAGGCCTATTATTTTTGTACACTCACAATAAAAATAAAAAATTGCCTGTAAAACAAAGAATATAAAAAGAATTATATTTTGTTAATATGTTTATTAGGTAAAATAAATTTGCGCATAGGTTATTTATTCCTTTAGGATTTAATCCTGTTTTTCTCCATTCAGAAGCGCTGCAGGTGCCTGAAGATGATGATGATGATGATGATGATGATGATGAATCCTCACATTCTGTTGTTTATTCTGCTATTCCTTCATGTAGGCTAAAACGAATTAAACCCCTGGGATTTTATTAATGGGTCACAGACACGTATCCATTGTAATTTCGTTGAATTCTAATTTTATTTTACTTTGTCGGTTAATGAAAAGATAATGATCTCGTCGGTTGAAAGTCAGAGGGGAAAAACGAAATGACATCCACAAGGCAACATTTCTAGTTTTCGTTTAGTTTAAGTTTGTTTTACTATATATATATATATATATATATTTTTCTTATATTCAGGTTTATTTCGATTAGCATAAATGTTTTAATAGTTTTAGTTTTTGTTAGTTTATAACCCTGCCTGGGAAAAAACATCCACAGAACTGCAGTCAATTTTCCAGCTGTTTAAGCCATGAATATTTACAAATATTCACGAACTAATTATTGCCGTCTGGGACACAATCTCAGGCCGGGAGTCTCAGACTCGTCGAAGCCAAATACAGTTATTGATGCTTGGGAAGCTAACCGCAATTTCTTAACGATCAGCATTTTATCTGAAAGAGGTTCACCTGAAAATGTTGTCCAGTAGAGGGAGCCACAGGATAAGGAATATTTTAAGCTTATATTCCTTATTTTTAAGCTTATTTGTTTCCATACTTTTGAATGTATAACCATTAAATTTCTTTAACCATGTTCTGACAATATAGTTTTACTGTACATTTAAATATGTGAAATGCTTATCCCATGAATAATTATTTTTATTTATTCTAATATGCTGCCTTAACTAATATGACAGTTTGTTCTGCATGTGTATTTATTTTTTCCAGTATTATATAGGCTATAGCTTAAATTAAAACTTCTATTAAAATATTGCATGATTGAAGTGTTTGATAATAGGCCATAGCTTGCTCTCTGAATTAATCTTTTAATTTCGAATTTGGTCTTTTAATTTAACTGTCTTTAATGCTTCATGCATTTTTTTTTATAAAGGATTTCTATGGGGGACAAAACTCTGAAACAACATGTTTTACTTAGATAATGCAGTAATGTCATTATCTTAGCAGTAGTGTTTATGACAGGAGAAATGTGTTGATTAGTTGTCTCTGGTTGTCATTGACATTAAGCGCAGGCATTTTCAAGTTAAGCAATAGCACATCTTTTAATGTCAGTTATTGATTGGCTAATAGTGTCGGTCATGTTTTCGTCAACATATTTAAACAAAATTAGGAATGGAGAAATATTTAGTGATTTTGAGGTGCTTAAATGTTAAATGTGTTTTTTTCTTTTTTCTCAAAACAAACCAAATAATTTACAGAACTTCAGACAATTTACAAAATAAAAACTGGCAAAAGTTACTTCAGACGTCACGGCGCAGACGTCACGTAGCTTCTCACGCGGCTTCTCAGGCGAGAAAGGGGGCGACGAAAGTGTCACGTTCCTTATCACACGTCATTGGTCGCGGCTTCTGCTCACGGCAAGGTACGCGACGATCGACACGACTGATTGCTTAGTTAGCATCGTAAATAGTATAGGGTGTCGTATTATAAGGTGTCGTTTTATGGCGTTCCGAATGGCTCAAATATATGACTTTGCTATGGCGCGGGATCAGTGCCAAAATCTATGGCGCGGGATCAGTGCCAAAATCAAGCTTCCGAACGACCGACCGACCGATCGAACGTCAAACCGAACGTCTATCTGAACGTCTTGTACTTTGAACGTCTAACTGAGCGTGTCGACCCACGTGACGACCTGACGTGACGCCAACGTCTTGAAATTAACTGGTTTTTAACCATGTAAGGTGCCAAGCTGATGTGTAAAGACTATAAATGTACATTACAGGCATGAAAGTATGTGTTTTACTAGCATATAACTGTAAAAAACATCCTAGTCTTAATTTGATCCGTACAATCATGTTAACTGTTAGCTTTATTGCCTACTGTACAATATAGCCTATACCAGTCCATCAGACCTCTTTATCCTACTTCCCAGGAAATCTACAGAATACCAATCAGGTAATGTGCTCCAGGACAGCCTTTAGTGTGGGCTGTTAAACTAAACTCTGCTGGTCGTGTCCCTGCAGGAACTAAATTGTATAGCCTTGCTTTATACACCTTTTTCCACCAGTTACTTTAAAAAATAATAATTAGTTATAGTAGTTACTTCTCACAAATAGTAGCTGAGTTAGTAACTAAGTTACTTCATTCTCAATTACCAGGGAAAGTAACTATTGGGTTACTTTTTAATTTTCTTTTTTCAAATATGTCAAATAACTTGGATGCCCTAATATTAAATATGTTAAATGAATGAAATGGACACTAAATAGAATAAAATATTTTTATAAAACATTGTACCTAATCTACACTATTTTAATGTTGCTGTGGGGCAACGTGAGAGACAACTATCAAATTCAATATATTATTGTAAATATTATCATTACTATGGAACAATAAAACACAATAGATGGTTTAGAACTTTTAATATTTATTGCACAGGCTACAACTGGCCAACAAATAAGTCTAAAAATAAATTATGCTTGATCCTTCTTGACTTATGATCCGCTCTTATTCACGACATGAAATTTATCTGTACTGTAGGCTACTGTTGGTAGCCATTAAAGAAAACGTATTTCACATTTATGTTTAAATAGGCCTATTATAATGTTATTTTTTAATTTCATCTATTTGATAATAAAGACTATAAATGGACATTATAGGCACTAAATAAAGATATTTTATACCTAAATACTAAATCCTGGACATTACAGGCAATACACATCTAAAACAACACTAACACAAACATATTTCTTTCCTGAATCCATGTGCTCCTCCATTGTTTTAGTTTCAAAAAGCAGACTGTCCACAGATATTCTATATTCTTAATTTGACCTATATTATCATTCTAACTTGTTGTTATTGTTAATTTTATTTCCTGCTGCAATGTTCACAGTCCATGCAAGACACTCTAAATTAATAAATTGTTAATTATTGTAATTGCCTATATAGTATATCATCAGAATCTCTTTATCCTTTTTCCCATGAAATCAACAGAATATTCAGTTGATATCATGTGAAGCCTCATGAGAGCCTTTAAAATGTTTTTGAATGAAAGTTTAACATTACAGTTCCTTTAGTGGACAGTTGCTCTTACCCTCTTTCCTTCATCTCAGTTGAATGAGATTTGGTGACAAAATTATCTTTAATTATCTGTAAAATTATCTGTCTACACACACAAATAAAAACTAGGATTGATTTGGTTGATTAAAGGTAGGCTATGTAGCCTACCCGAGCTCAAAAGTCAATATTGAGGCATGCCTTTTAGAAAATATATTGTCTATATAACTTATACTTTACATTCTGTAGAAGTGTGTTGCTGTGTTTTATTTTATTATCAGACATGAAAAATACATACTAGGCTATCATAAAAGCAATTTCTCATTCTCTTGAAAAAAAAAAATGAAAATTCTTTGGTACAGTCATGCAATTGATTGTGTGTCTGCTGTTTCCTAATTCATCAATTGTCATTTAGATTAAATATGATATTTGTTCCCTGATGAATAGTTTTACTCCTTAAAACATTAGTTCCTTGCATGAGTCATTTAATGCAAAATGGTTGAACTAGTTGCCATAAACTGTCAAGTGTCAAGCATATTTTCTATACATTTCTATTAGACTTTTTTTTAATGTGTCATGAATTGAAGAATTGCAGAGGTGAATTTTGAATTTTACAAATGAAGGGAAATGTAAGGGGCTAGATCCGAACACGATAGACAGTCACTTTTTAAAATGAAATATCAAAAGGATAAACAACAGACTTTATTTCCACAGCCTTGAGTTTTTGAACTGATCTCTTGAATAAATCATACAATGATACATAAAATACATTTTATCAGACACTTGTCGCCACCTAGCGAAATATCATATATTTATTTCATGTAACACGTTCCTACACGTGCTTACGTGTTGTTAACGCGTTCCTATGGCGATCGGTCGGAAGTGCGAGTAACCGATCGTCTTCCCAACGTGTTGTTTACGTGTAAAGACACGTTGTAACACGTTTGTGCTTTTCTTACCTTAATTTAACTCATGATTCGATTGTATCCTTTTCCACACGCTTGGACGGCTAATTTGGAAAAGTACGAGACATTCCACGAACATTTTCTCCATCTCCCATTAAAAGTTTTAGGAACAGACTTCTATTTTCGAAATGCTAAAGCTACGCCTAAATTAAATAAGCTATTGATATATTGCATAAAATATCCTGACCATTTAAATCAGATATATACTTATACTTACATCTACTTCTTACATCTACACACATCGGAATTCGACCTCGTCTTTTGTAAACAGTAGCCTAAAGTTTGATTTGATTGGCCAAAAACTTTTACAATTTATTTTTTTTCATTCTAATTTGTTACAGAGCAGTGACTTGATCATATTATTTAACTTATAGAAATAGAATAGCTGCAAGATTCCTTAATGCTTATTATCAAATTATTGAGACCCTAACCCTATTTATTTATAATTAGGCCTATAAAACAATTATAAATTAATTATAAAATACTGCCCCTGCAACAACAACAATTTCTTCTTTCTTTTATTTTTAATCAGTAGGCCTATTTGATGTGACCATACTTTGTTTTTAGAACCACACCAATTTGACTACATAAAAATAGACATGTCAAGCTTTCTATAGATATATTTCTCATGTCTGTGAGTCAAGCAGACTATACTGAGTCTCGGTTCATTTAGCCTATAAGTCGCGCTCCAGTTCTGTCACGATCACCTGTGAGAGTGCCTTCAGCCTCTAGAGGGCACTCCTTCCCGGACTCATTGGCTGGAGTGGACTCACTGGCTGGAGCGGGCTCTGGAGTGGACTCACTGGCTGGAGTGAAACAATGAGTCCGGGAAGGAGTGCCCTCTAGAGGCTGAAGGCACTCTCACAGGTGATCGTGACAAGTTCATGCACCAGTGATCGCGCCCGCGCCTGCCATGATTATATTGTCTACTTTATTTGCTTCTTATTTATTAAATCTAGGCAATTGGTTGATGAAACATTGATTTAAATTAAGATACATTTTTTACAAAACGAAATTCACTTTAAGAAAGGCTTTCTACAAAACAAAACTTAAAGAAGTGGTCAAAATCATGTCTGACCCACTTCATGACTCCCGATATATTGGCATCATATGATGCATCTTACTCATGCTGTTCACTTTTCATTATCAAATAGATGAAATTAAAAAATAACATTATAATAGGCCTATTTAAACATAAATGTGAAATACGTTTTCTTTAATGGCTACCAACAGTAGCCTACAGTACAGATAAATTTCATGTCGTGAATAAGAGCGGATCATAAGTCAAGAAGGATCAAGCATAATTTATTTTTAGACTTATTTGTTGGCCAGTTGTAGCCTGTGCAATAAATATTAAAAGTTCTAAACCATCTATTGTGTTTTATTGTTCCATAGTAATGATAATATTTACAATAATATATTGAATTTGATAGTTGTCTCTCACGTTGCCCCACAGCAACATTAAAATAGTGTAGATTAGGTACAATGTTTTATAAAAATATTTTATTCTATTTAGTGTCCATTTCATTCATTTAACATATTTAATATTAGGGCATCCAAGTTATTTGACATATTTGAAAAAAGAAAATTAAAAAGTAACCCAATAGTTACTTTCCCTGGTAATTGAGAATGAAGTAACTTAGTTACTAACTCAGCTACTATTTGTGAGAAGTAACTACTATAACTAATTATTATTTTTTAAAGTAACTGGTGGAAAAAGGTGTATAAAGCAAGGCTATACAATTTAGTTCCTGCAGGGACACGACCAGCAGAGTTTAGTTTAACAGCCCACACTAAAGGCTGTCCTGGAGCACATTACCTGATTGGTATTCTGTAGATTTCCTGGGAAGTAGGATAAAGAGGTCTGATGGACTGGTATAGGCTATATTGTACAGTAGGCAATAAAGCTAACAGTTAACATGATTGTACGGATCAAATTAAGACTAGGATGTTTTTTACAGTTATATGCTAGTAAAACACATACTTTCATGCCTGTAATGTACATTTATAGTCTTTACACATCAGCTTGGCACCTTACATGGTTAAAAACCAGTTAATTTCAAGACGTTGGCGTCACGTCAGGTCGTCACGTGGGTCGACACGCTCAGTTAGACGTTCAAAGTACAAGACGTTCAGATAGACGTTCGGTTTGACGTTCGATCGGTCGGTCGGTCGTTCGGAAGCTTGATTTTGGCACTGATCCCGCGCCATAGTGCATTGGCTCACACACTGCAATGAGCCGTGTGAGGACCGTGTTCTGATACGTGTTAGCGAAAAAATAAATAAATAACTTCACTGCTACACGTGAATCACGCGTGAACGTCTGACTCTACACTTCACTGCCACACGTGATTTACGTGACGTCTGCGTGACGTCTACGCCTCGTCTGCGTCTTGAAATGAATGGATTTAATAGCAAAAAATTAAGACGTCAGTGAGACGTTCAGTGAGACGAGTGCATGTTGCAAAGTCATATATTTGAGCCATTCGGAACGCCATATCATTTAATACGCACCCTATACTTTTACGATGCTAACTAAGCAATCAGTCGTGTCGATCGTCGCGTACCTTGCCGTGAGCAGAAGCCGCGACCAATGACGTGTGATAAGGAACGTGACACTTTCGTCGCCCCCTTTCTCGCCTGAGAAGCCGCGTGAGAAGCTACGTGACGTCTGCGCCGTGACGTCTGAAGTAACTTTTGCCAGTTGTTATTTTGTAAATTGTCTGAAGTTCTGTAAATTAGTGTTTTTGGTTTGTTTTGAGAAAAAAGAAAAAAACACATTTAACATTAAGCACCTCAAAATCACTGAATATTTCTCCATTCCTAATTTTGTTTAAATATGTTGACGAAAACATGACCGACACTATTAGCCAATCAATAACTGACATTAAAAGATGTGCTATTGCTTAACTTGAAAATGCCTGCGCTTAATGTCAATGACAACCAGAGACAACTAATCAACACATTTCTTCTGTCATAAACACTACTGCTAAGATAATGACATTACTGCATTATCTAAGTAAAACATGTTGTTTCAGAGTTTTGTCCCCCATAGAAATCCTTTATAAAAAAAATGCATGAAGCATTAAAGACAGTTAAATGAAAAGACCAAATTCGAAATTAAAAGATTAATTCAGAGAGCAAGCTATGGCCTATTATCAAACACTTTAATCATGTAATATTTTAATAGAAGTTTTAATTTAAGCTATAGCCTATATAATACTGGAAAAAATAAATACACATGCAGAACAAACTGTCATATTAGTTAAGGCAGCATATTAGAATAAATAAAAATAATTATCCATGGGATAAGCATTTCACATATTTAAATGTACAGTAAAACTATATTGTCAGAACATGGTTAAAGAAATTTAATGGTTATACATTCAAAAGTATGGAAACAAATAAGCTTAAAAATAAGGAATATAAGCTTAAAATATTCCTTATCCTGTGGCTCCCTCTACTGGACAACATTTTCAGGTGAACCTCTTTCAGATAAAATGCTGATCGTTAAGAAATTGCGGTTAGCTTCCCAAGCATCAATAACTGTATTTGGCTTCGACGAGTCTGAGACTCCCGGCCTGAGATTGTGTCCCAGACGGCAATAATTAGTTCGTGAATATTTGTAAATATTCATGGCTTAAACAGCTGGAAAATTGACTGCAGTTCTGTGGATGTTTTTTCCCAGGCAGGGTTATAAACTAACAAAAACTAAAACTATTAAAACATTTATGCTAATCGAAATAAACCTGAATATAAGAAAAAAAATATATATATATATTAGTAAAACAAACTTAAACTAAACGAAAACTAGAAATGTTGCCTTGTGGATGTCATTTCGTTTTTCCCCTCTGACTTTCAACCGACGAGATCATTATCTTTTCATTAACCGACAAAGTAAAATAAAATTAGAATTCAACGAAATTACAATGGATACGTGTCTGTGACCCATTAATAAAATCCCAGGGGTTTAATTCGTTTTAGCCTACATGAAGGAATAGTAGAATAAACAACAGAATGTGAGGATTCATCATCATCATCATCATCTCATCATCTTCAGGCACCTGCAGCGCTTCTGAATGGAGAAAAACAGGATTAAATCCTAAAGGAATAAATAACCTATGCGCAAATTTATTTTACCTAATAAACATATTAACAAAATATAATTCTTTTTATATTCTTTGTTTTACAGGCAATTTTTTATTTTTATTGTGAGTGTACAAAAATAATAGGCCTATTTAACCCTTCACAGATTCGAAATGTGTTACATAAAGGTGACCATAAATGTCTGAGTATTTTATTTTTTTCCCGCTTTTATAAGAAAATATAAGTGATCGCGCCGGCGCCTCACACGCACACACATTATTTTTTTTTATGACTGAGCACTGTTCTTAATTCACTTGCCCAGCAACATCACCTAAAATATAACTAAAGCTTAAATATAGTAATTCAATTTATTAGACAAATCGAATACAAGCACATGAGAACAAATAAATAAGTCTTCTAATAATAATTAATGCAACACATCTCAAACGAGCGTGTATAACCATGCAATATATTTGTTTATTTCGTTGTTCTAACCTTAAGGTTGTTTATGCCATTGCAGCACTTTTCCATTATTTTTCTAAGTAAACATGCGCTTAAAAAAAATAAAAAAATAAACACGTTTGACCGTCGAGCTCGACTCTGTTGTGTTTTATTTGTTTAGCTGCTTCAAGCCAAGCGCGCACTTGCAGTGTTACCATGGCCACTTATATGCATTTTTGGGCTTGTTATTATTATTTTCCATATTAAGAGGTGAAGGCCTTAGTTCAGCTGGAATGGCCGGTGTGTCCTTTAAACGGAGAAAAGTCAGCTGTTAATTCGGTGCTTGCTCAACAGAGGTGGCCGGAGGAATGGCCAAGCTTCAATCAGGGAGACAGATTTGTAATGCTTCCTCCAACTTATGAACATTTACACCTTAAAGCTTCCTTTGGGCAAAATAGGAATAAAGCTAAAATATCATTAGTGTTATCCACACATACAAATCCAGACGTTAGTCCACACGTACGTTATCCAGACGCAAAGTAAAAAAAATATACTTTCTCAACTACGTCGCCGCCATCGCCGCCGCGCACTTTGAGCGCAGCTCCAACACGTGACCGTGACGTCTAACGTCTCATATCTTACGTCTGACGCCTGAATACTATGGGATTTTGGCCAGACGGCTGGCGTGCGTATACACGTTAGTTCTCCTCTCAGTTTGCTTAGCAATCATCACATTTTGTTGAATTCACCCCTCATATATAAATAGCAAAACGACACCCTATAACTTTGCAACATGCACTCGTCTCACTGAACGTGACGTCTGCGTCTGCCGAACGCAGGCACGTGCACAGGTAGGGCTCAACCTGTGCAGAGCACATGCCCTTTTTGTCCTTACACTTCGAAGTGCCCTTTTTTTTGGACGTGTTTTATTTTATGTATTTATTTTCTTGAATAAATCAATGAATTTTCTTGAAAAAATCAATAAATTTACAAATATATTTAGCCTAATAAAGTTATTAAAAAGAGCTTGTGACAAAATCTTTTTGGATCCGCTCAAACTGTCAGTCAAACCTCTTAACTCCACCCCCTGAGTGCAGCGAACTGAAGTTCCACAGCAGAGCAGCTGAACGTCTTGCTACGGTAAATAAATATCTTGTTGTTTGAATAAGTAGGCTACAACGTTGTCTTTACGAAAGAAACATTAGTATGTCTATAAAGTTTCATATTTTATGCATTTGAGGCCTGAGACCGGCGGCGGAGAGAGAGGGACCCAGATAGCAAACGGACGTCGATTCAACGTTTATTTTTGGTTGTAAAGATCAGTATCAGTCGCCGATCAAATTTCAATGTTGATTCAATGTTCACTATTTGATCGGTACATCAGAACGTTATTACGTCGAAAATATGACATCGATTCAATGTCGAAATGAGGTTGTTTCATCAACTGATAGCTACGCCGACGCATATGATCGAAATCATAACGTCTAATATATGTTGAAACTTGGTTAGAGGAATCGGACATTGCGTGCACTAGGACGTGCATGTCTTTTGACTTATTTACTGATATAATTTTAATTCGTTATAAAAACCCTATTTAAGTAAATTAAACAAGTTTATAGCAGTGGTTATTTATAATAAATCCACATAATGAGCAGCAAAATCTAGCAGGCTCTTACTCTGACACTGATAAAATGAGCAGTCCTCAAAGTTTCCGTGATTTCTTGTCCGATGTATCCATTTTAAAATTAAATGAAAGCATAGCCTACCGAAGATTGCTCAAACGGTATCGCAGGCAGGTCATAAAACACACGAGAAGGAGCGTTAATGAAAACCATGAATGCAACATATATGTGAAACACTGTTAATATGAAGACTTAAGATGCAAGAGCCACTAAGTAGCTACCGTCTGAAATTTTTATCAAGCTCGTAGGTTCAGTAATTTCACTTGAATGGCAATTAATAGGTCCTTTTCATTGCCATTAAAGTGAAATAACTGAACATAAACATATAAGCTTGATAAAAATGCTCATTTTAGAAGAAAATTTCAGATGGCACTTAGAGGCTTTTGCATCTGAAGTCTTCATATATATATATATATATACAGCTCTGGAAAAAATTAAGAGACCACTCCAAGTTCAGAAATCAATATTAATCTCTTAATTTTTTCCAGAGCTGTATATAAAATGCATAGAACATAAAGCTTAAAAATTGATCTTCATGTTACATGCATAAATAGGCCTGTGTACATATGTAAAAATATATTTAAAAAATATAGCCTATTCATGAATCATGTTATGTATAGTTTTTAACAAGAGACAATATTGTGAAACAACGAATGTGAAATGACTATGAGTGTACACAAAGCAACACACACACACACTGATGCCTGGATGCTATATGCAATCAATCACACAAACACATATTTATCAAAACCAGCAAGTACATATACTTCAATTCACCCACTCGACCAACAAAAAGAATCAAAATGTTTTTTGAGACTCCATCCTATCTTACATTTTTTCATTCTGATTGCCATTGCTCATTGTTTCAGTATGTGTTAAGTTCAAAATCTTCAACGCTAGTTCACATACTGTGTTTGAACTCTAGCTCATAATACTGTATGGTTAAAATATGTTTTTTGTTGTTGTTGTTGCTTCCGTCCTGGTGCCCATTGTAGTGGACATGAAAAAATCTAATATATTGTACATTTATTTTATTTATTTTTTTACAGTTAAAGAGAATCTGAAAAGCACAAAAAACTGGCTTTATATATATATATATATATATATATATATATATAACAAAAGTAAAGTGTTGGTATAAAAATACTTCAAACGTTTTCCAAAAATATAAAGAAGTTCTTTTAAAGTTTCACTTTCTCATTTTGCACAATGGGTCGATAGAACTACAAAATGCATTTTAAATTCATGATTTAATAATTGTATGTAATGTTATAATTCTGTATGTTTATGTTTGTAACTGCTGCATGACTGTGACGTGTTTTAATGCGCGTGCGCGTTGAACGTTCGAATCGCTTTCAAATGCTGTAGCGGATCTGAGTTGCCATGGAAACGGGGAAACCTCAAGCAGCAAGCCTCCGTCTCGCTGTTGTTTTCACTGATTTTAGGTAAGTTTAGTCCACAAAATCACACACATAATATATAAAACTGTTCCTGACACTTTTCTTAAGTGTAACTGACACACTTCTGTTGAATATTTACTTAAAAGAAATGATTTAGTGTCTTTGAAAAAGTCCGTTAGCATCTCAACCGTTTTCAGAAGCGGTTGGCTAACTCTATATTTTGAGCCCTTGTTTAATGAAAGTTTGGGCTTTTAATCTCATCTTTATGTGTAGATGAGATGTTTTGATAGCTTTGTTAACGTTTTGGTGTATTATCAATGAAAGATGGTAAACTTACTTATTTATTTAACCTAAAAGTATGCGCTGGCTGTACCGTTAATCGGTGACGTCACTTACATGAGCGCGAATATTAGCTGAAACTATTTCAAACACGGTTTGATCTCTAATGGTAAACAAAATATTGATAAAAATTGTTCTGTAATTTCAGGGACGACAGAAAACCCCCTCCAACAAAGGCTAAATTACAAAGTTTGCAGCATTTCTGGAGGAAACACAGGTGAACTGAGAAAGCTCATTAAATACTTTAAAATGCATTTATTTCACAATATATTTTACCTATATCACCATGCATCTGCAGTTTTCTTTTGTAAAATTATTTTTAATGCATTAGTTAAGAAGGCTTTGACATCCAAACGTAAGTGACACTGTATGTACAATAGTGAATTCTAATACTAAAAATATAAATTCTGTTAACTTAAGAAATTATTTTTTAATATTATGTATTTTATTCTTTCCACCTCTGCTCTAGCTTGGTTCCTTGTAATAAACCTGTAATAAATGTGGTTGGCTCTGTGACAAATTGCATGTTACGTTCCTAGATCCTTCCATGAGGATGGCCTCCTGCACCCCAGCAGAGCTGAGCGACCTCCTGTCAAAGGCCATGAACCAGATGACTATTGTAAGCAAAACCTCAATCATTCACTACACTACTGTTGAAAAGTTGTGGGTCTGTAAGATTTTTACATGTCTTTGAAAGAAGTCTCACATTTTAAAATCATTAACCCCAGGTTGTTTCAGTGAGGTTGTTCTTGAAAGGCCTGTAGGCTAAATAATCAGCTAAAAGAGGTAACATACGTGACAAGTAAAATGTTATAATGCTTGTAGTTATAATCATTTATTTAACTATTATGATAACAGGATATCATGGTCATTAATCAATTTTATTGTATTTCTCTGTCTATTTGTAGTTATGTTTGCCACTGACAGACGCCATACTGTTCCACTCAAAGGTATTTATTTATTTGTATACGTGCATGCATTTTTTAATGATATATTCTTAAATACTTTTTACTTATAAATGCTGATTGTGGTCCAGGGGGTCGACAACTTTAGGCAAGTAAGTTATTTTCGACAGAAATCTGGGCAGCTTACTCATTGCTCATACTCTTAGCCTCTAATGTGTTTGAATTTATATCATCAATGCAATATCAGGGGGTAAAGATATCATTAGAGTTCTTACAGTTATGGCTGTACTCTTGTTACCAGATGAGATGTAATCTCTAGCGTTTGGAGCTGTGATTCTTCAGGACACGATGCCATTCACACTTGATACATGAAGATGGTGAGTTTCACAATAGCTGCACAGTCACAAATCAAGAGACTGACTCAAGCTTTCATCCTTATGAACTCACCCATATGTAGGGATGGGAACCGAAACAATAAGCTTGAACAATATTGGTTCTGCCGTCGGTACTGGAGAAATTACACGCACTATTCATTATTGCTATATAGATGTTAGGGCTGGGGAAAAAATCGATTCACCTATCGCAATTTGTTTATGATTTAAAAAAAAAACATTTTTATTCCAGAATCAATATTAATTCATATGAAATTTCTCTATTTTAGTCCTTGCCTATAGACGAGGTGGACAGAAGTTACCCACTCTTGTGTCATTATCAATGCTGGTCACGTGACGTAAACCAGTCCTGCTGTTAACGAGCAGAATTACTGAAGGAAAGAAACAAGAACAGAAAAAGAGAAAAACTTCCAGCCACAGCCTTAGATGAAATCAACCAAAGATAAAAAAAAGACCTTAAAGGGTTAGTTCACCCAAAAATGAAAATTATCCCATGATTTACTCACCCTCAAGCCATCCTAGATGTATATGACTTTCTTCTTTTAGACAAACACAATCGGAGATATATTTAAAAATGTCCTGCACTACAAAAAATGATTTTCTTTAGGGATGTCCAGATCCGATCACGTGATCGGAAATCGGGCCCGATCATGTGGTTTCAGACTCGATCGGAATCGGACGTTACCTCCCGATCAGGACTCGGATATATATGTATATATATTCTCATTATTCTTAACACATCTTTAGTGATGCGGTGGCACAGAGTTAGGCCTGTTTCACACTGCAAGCGTAAGCGGCGCGTGAGTAGCGCATATTTTTTTCAGCGTGCATGTCAACCAACGGATGCATTCACACAGGCAGCAGGAGCAGCTCGTAAAGCGTCAGGCAGGAGCGTCGCGTAAGCAGCAGTGCCGCGATCGTCTCGGCACCGAGTCTATCCCTGTGTCTCAATCAGCTCCCTAGCTCCCTAGGTCGTGAATCAGTATATAATGAAAGTGAATGTGGCTGATACCCTGATCAGTGCCCTGACTACTGAACTAGGGAGCTGATTGAGACACACGCTGCGCTGCTGACGCGTAATTAAAGTGAAAGCACACTTTTGATGGACAAAATAAATATAATTTCACACAAAAAGTGTTCAAAATGCACACAATACGCATGTCTAATGTGTTTTAACAAGAATTTGAGTATGACAGAAAAGAAAATTAAGAATCAAAAATAATAATAGAAGATTTACCCATTTAAACTTGTTTTTTATTATTCAGTTTGTGTTAAAGTATGGTGTATTATAAAAAACTAAAGTAAACTAGCCAGAAAATATGATATATATATAAACATTATTTTAGTTATTACACAGACTGCAGCATACCCAAATCAAACCAAATATATTTGTTTTTATATTAGACTTTTTTATATTTACTGTTGCACTAAAGTGAAGTGAAGTGAACAATTTATGTTATTTATTACTTGATTGTTCAAGCTGCCTCACAGAAGTGCTCTGTTTGTAATTAAATAAAAAATAAGGAACGTCCTGGATCTGTTTTTTTTTCGCTCTTTATTCTTTTTTTGATGTATTATAGAAGTATCGGATCGGGACTCGGTATCGGCAGATACTCAAAATCAAATGACTCGGACTCGAGGGCAAAAAAACCTGATCGGGACATCCCTAATTTTCTTATTTAATATTTTCGTATTGTTTATATTCCAAATATCTAGAAATTGTTAAATCAAAATGCTTTTTCTAGATAATTAAAATTACATAAAATATTTCTTGTTTCTTGGGGGGGGGGACTGACTGCTTCAAAGCTCATGTGTGCTGTGATGCACGGGATATCTGTGATCACATAAACAGTAACATCTTCTCAGCATGTTTAATAATAGAACCTGTTATAATCTGTGATTTTGTCTACACTGGATGAGGAGTGACGCAACACAACACATTCCTGACAGTAAGCTGGTTTCCCGTTCTATTTTTGACGTAGACCAAGTACTTTGCAACAGTCGGTCAGCTTTTAGCTGGTGTAGACACGGTGTTAGTTGTTGTTTAGAGTTGTTTAATCCTCCTCTGCTGAGATCTTGAGAGATTTAATGTCTTTTATCATCTTCAGTTGATTTCATCTATAAAGCAATGTTAATTATGTTCTTAATTTGTATATAATAAAAAAGAACCGATAAGAATACCGTTGAAGTACCCGATCAATAAGTAACAGTTAGAACTGTAACGCTACTTATCCCTACCCATATGACATAACTGACATAACTTCTATGAGTCACAAGAAATAACTTCTTAAGGCTGTCCTAACCTAATGTAGCTCTACCCAACCACTGCATGGAGGCTGAAAGATGGCTTCCTGAAGATGAAAGGACAATATGGACTTGAGGAGGGGAAATACTTTATATGATATGTGAGGATTAGGAGGGGTGTTTTATTCCAACTCTAGTCTTCATACAACATGTGTTTGTCAGGATGGTTGTTATTTTGTAAGATTAGGGAGAGACTGTACCTCTCATTTGTGTGTCTTGTGTACTATAATTTTAGAACAGGAGCTTGTACTCCAAAAAAGTTTTTGTACTTGAAAAGTTTCAGATGGAGCTGTTTTTTACTTTCTGTTCCCATTACGTTCATTTACATGCAAAAAGCTCATGGTGAAATTTTTCTAGCATTTATATATACTACTACTATTAATATTGTTCATATTATTAAACAAAATTAACAAGATCTTTTAAAAACATAATGACTTTATTATAAAAGGACCCACTATGAAAACACAGTTTTCCAGTGTTATTCGTGTCTTTCCTTTTACTTTACAGCACATCACTGACAGGCTTTCCTGTGTATCACTGATTCAAGTTTTCCACCATTGTATTTATCCAAATGAGGTTTGTAAATGCATGGATGTTTCATATTTTGCATTAATTATTTCTCTTATATGAAAATTACAATGTAAAAGAAGACGTGACAAGGTCATTGGTCTTCTCACAAAATGCCACGTTAGAGGAATATTCAGAGGGGCGAATTGAAATAATTTCTTTTGGGCATTATCATGCCACAAATATTGTATATTGAGCTAAACTTAAACTAAACCTGGAATGATAATTTGTGTTACCAGATGAGATACTTTGTAATGGGTATGTATGATGTATGATTTTGATCTGTACTATTTCTATTGCAGGTTCTCAGGGATCCCCAGTTGAAGGCATCAGGACATCAGATGTTGGCCTGGACAGATGTACCAACAGTTCACCACAAAGACCTCTGCTTTTAAATGGATGGCTGATTACTACCATGTTCTGTGAGGGTATTATTATAGCAAAACTGAGCACATGTGACAGTGGGATTTCTAATTTTAAAGAATAGTCAAACATCAGTAAATTATTTATTTATTTTTTTATTTAAAAATTTGAAAGGATTTTTAAAAGTTGCAAACTTTTTTTCTCCAGTTACAAAAACAGCTGTTACACCTTTTCAAATTCTTCATTGGGGGTGCACAAATCCTATTTCACAAATTAAGAAATTCATATGCTCACATTTAAGCCGTGTTCTTCGGACACTTTAACAGTCCTGATATGATGTCACACTTTGCAGTATCTTTTTTATTAACATGAATTCAAATTTTAACAAATATATTCAAAATGTAAAGATATACAATCTGACAATCTGATCTTGTCATTATTAATCAATCAGTAATCAACACCGCACCACCCTGAAATTACATGCACTGCAGAAGTATGGTTTTGGCAAGAAATGAACAGTAGCTAAATATTTATTATAAATGCTACTATTTGACATTCAGTATTTTAGTCTATATTAAAGGGATACAAGTCTCTTTTATGTATGATTTTTTTTTTTTTATTACAAACTGTTTTTGTTTGTTTTTAGCTAGCACTTAATATTTCTTTAATGTTACCACATGAGAATAGCCAAACAGTGTAGGTGATTCACAAAATCATACACAAAGAAATGTGCATGATTGGCCAAAGTTTTACTGATCTACAAAAAAATTGAGCTTATGAATTTCTTAATTTGTGATTTGTAGAATAGGTTTAGTGCACCTGCAATGAAAAAAAATTAAAGGCAGCGGCTATTTGCACTAAGTGACAATAGCACATTTTCTTACACTAGGTGAAAATAGTGATAGATTCTATTTACACCATGTAAAGTATCAATTCTTTGCAATAAGAGTAAATAGATGCTATCTATAGGCCTACTTAATATTGGCAGATACTATTTGCACCTCAATATTTTTGTACATTAACAGGATGCAATAATATAGAGTGTAAATGATTGTATTTATTAAAATGATTAAATGGATGCTGCCTTATTGGTAGAATAAACCCTCCCTACACCTTCTCCTAACCCTACCCAATAAACATTTTTAATATTATTAAACACTCGTTCAGTTTAGTTCCGCTTTTAGAACATTATTTTCATTTTAATTGAAAATAAATGCGAGCTTAGCAAAAGGCAGATTTGAACCTGCATCAAAAGCCAGAACTCCCTACTCGCTACTGCTGTGTGACTGAAGACGTTGCCTTCTGTGCTTCTTTTTTAAAACTTGAGTGGCCCAAAAGCTAGTGTAAATAGCGTTTGCCAACAAGGGATGCTATTTGCACTTTATGTAAATAGACACTCTGAAATTTAAAAGGTGTAACTGTTGTGTTTTTGAGAGAGAAAGGAACTAAGTTTTCAACTCCTAAAACATTTTGATGACTTCACTGAAATATTGTCTACTCCTTCCACTGTCAGTTGCTCAGTTTCACTACAATAATGCCAGATACAATACAGCATAACTGAGTCGCTATTCTAACAGCTGGGGGCTATAGACTTATAATAAATGAGTAATATTATAATAAATATTGCTTTCTGTATTCACAGTTTTATTTTTACACTGCTAGAGAACCACCTGCACTGCAAATTTTCAGGAGTGACATTCGCATTTATCCAATTACAGGAGTGAATCTGTTAAAGCATTGGGGCACTTCATGAATTGACACTGGTTTACATTTAGATAAAAATGAAATATTTTAATTTTGATATGTCAATAATAATTATAAAATAAATTAAAATATTAATAAACTTTGAAATTAAAAAAAGTAATTTAAAAATATATTTTATTGTCCATTGTATTGAAATTGTGGGTTACATCTTTGTCACCCTTTCACCCCTGATGAGTTTACATTCCTGTTACAAGAGCAAGGAACTTACATTTTAATTGCACAGGAAAACCAATTAATCTGCTATATTCTTCTGTCCTCCATTTTCAAGGGTAAGATTTCTTTATAAATCATCTACTGACCCATATGTCTTTATTTTTGTTGAACACAAAAGGAGAGAGTCATATAGTCTCAGTCACAGCAAGAAAAGAAACTGATGGCATATTCTGACTCAGGCTGTCAGTCTCTTTATGTTCTGCCTTACATCTCCTTTTGTGCTCCAATAAAAATAACACATTTGGTACAAAAGAACATGACCAGTTTTATACTTGAGTAAATATTGCTTTTAATTTGTAACTTATTATTTATAATAGCCTATAATTAACTTTTATACCTCTTTGTGTGTATTTGAGAGTAAATGCCTTTTCTATGTTAGTCTTGTATAGAAGATTTGTATGCTCTAACGATGTAGGCTATTTGTAACTGTATTTTGTAAATATTAAAGCAATGTTAACTGAATGTGATGTGTGATTATTTTGTAAACAGGCTTATCTTTTAGTATTAAGTGTTTGAGATTTTTAAAATAAGTAGAAAATGTGTTAATTGTATAGTACCCAAATGAAATCAGCATCAACGTTGGGTAAGCAAACCAGTTAGATCGATTTCATGTTGAATATGTGTTGATTCTATAACGTCGTTTCAACCATCCGAAAATCAACATCGTTTCAATGTTCGGTAAGCAAACCAATTGCGTCGATTTTCCGTTAGATTTGAATGGAGTGTCTGACGTTGATTCAACATTACCCCGATGAGCAAACTGATGCTGGATCAACGTCGGAGATCAACGTCGTTTCGATGTCACGAGAAACGTCGTTTCTACGTTGATTCTATGTCAGTTTGCTATCTGGGAAGGATACTGCTGTTTCCATTTTTATTATGGCAAATCTATTTTAGTAATGAAATTTGAAGTAGAAATAATGCAAATGAAAGTAAATTTTCAGAAATGTTGCACTTTCTTGTGCTTGAATGTTAAAATGGCCCTCCTATGAGGTGTCAATCACAGCAATGGCCCCCAGCCAATTGACCCGTCGCAAAGACCCTCACATTTTTTTAAGAAATTCGAACAATAAATACCGTTTTGTGGCTCTTTAATGTGTCGTGACAGATTGATGTAGCGCCTCAGCTCAAGCAGCTCATGAACTGATCATCTCTTCCTACTAGTTAATTTATAGAATTAAATAAACATGAATGAACATGAGAAGAAATGCTGTTTCAAATGCGTAAAGACGTCAGTGCACCATAGCTGTCAACATTGAACACTGAAAATAAGGGAGATTTCCCGGAATCCATCCCCAAAATAAGGGATTTTTTACACGATTATTACGTTGGCACGGGGGACAGGGGGTCAGGACCCCCACAGTTTTGAAAAGACAGAAATCGACCCCCGCACTTTTGATAAGGGCTGCTTCAATCAGTCACTATATCATCTTTTAGCTTAGGATATTTTCTTTCAAATGAGACCCTTTTCATTTTCACGTTTCTGTGAGCTTTCGTTCGTAAACAATCAACAGAAATGCACTCTCGAACGGAGAAACACGCGATCTCCAAACCATCGATCAAAGCGTGCTAACGTTTTAGGACAGGTCGATGGTATATAAATCATGCCCGAACGTTAGCGTTTGTCAATCAAGCCAAACCGCCCATTCAGAAACCCAGAAATTTGGAGGCTGATCTCTCAGGTTGACGCGCGAGCTGGCTTGACTGAAGTTTTCGTGAGGATTTATAGACTGTTTTGATTTCGGTAAATACATCTAGAAAGGTAAAAGCATTGATGGCATCTATAAAAGATCTGAAAGCGAAACGAAAGTGATATTGCCTCATCCGGTGAGGAGGACGCACGAGAGGAGAACTGCGCGTTTAATTGCTATGTGTATACTGTAATACTGCATTTACAATGCTTATCAGTGGCGTGCACTTTGATCGTGAAAGTAAAAGTGCCCTTTGCGGTCGCATCGCGGTGCCCCCGTGTTCCCATTTCTCCCGATGTCCATTACAATTTATATACTTCATTTCCCGCGAGCCTTTCAAAGAAACTCCATGAGCGCGGAAAGACCCGTTTGGCGCATGCATAACCTACGTGCATCGCCCGTGGTCAAGTGCAAGCCACTTCTCAGACACAGATAGTTGCGTTGAGTTAACACAATCAGAGCGTAAAAATACGGGATATTTTACGGGAAAATACTAAAACGGGAAGACAGCGGCAAAAGAGCTAAAATACGTGAGAAACCCGGAAAAAACGGGAGGGTTCACAGCTATGCAGTGCACACCATTTATCAAGTTCAAGTCCACCGAGGTTAATCTACTAACTCCTGACTGCTTTGTCGGACAAAACCAAATGATCAATCAAAAATGATTGGTTAGATCGCTAACAAACTCAAACTCCCGGCGAAGGGTCAATTTTAGTTTGAGACCCCTGCTTTATTGGGTCTGTTAGTTCAGTTTAGCAATCTCTTAGGTTTACCTGACCTCCCGATCTGAGTCATTTGTTCATCCCGTAACATGATGGATGTATATCTTATGGTCCCTGTGTCACCCTGGAAACCCCTATTTGTTGTAATAGGCTTCCGATTGAAAGGGTTTAATGTAACCTCCCTTTAAACACTTTGGTCAGTTCAAGAATAATGTATGGAATTTTAGATTATTTATTTGAAAGAATTAAAAGAACAGTTTCATGTCTATCCTTATATTGTTCAACTGGTCGAGGTTGATATGAGATTTAGAAAGTAATTACTAATAAGTAATGGAATAGTTTTTTTAAAAAGAGTAATTAGTAAAGTAACCTAATCACAATGTTGAAGATGCAATTAGTAGATAGTAATTAATTACGTTTTTTTATAATAACTTACCCAGCACTGTGCATAAATTGTTAGGAGATTAATGTTTTAAATATAACAGTTTTAATGTAGAAATATGAATTGATTGGAAAAAGGCTACTAAAACCGTCAGTAGGTTTTATTAATGAGTGAGCTGAATCCTTCAATCCTGTTCAAAGTGCTAATTTATTTAACTTGAATGGGCAGCCTAATTTAATAATTTATTTATCTGATTCTTTGATAGAGCAAAAACAGAATGTGTCGAAAGTTACCTGTTGTTTATTGAACTGTTATATTAATGTCACATTTGTGACCGTGCAGAAATGGCAAAAAAGAAAAGAAAAAAAAAGGCTGCTAGTGAAGGGCCCCTGAGAATTTGCTCATTGGCGTAACGTTAGCTCCTTAGCGCTGGCCCTGCATGGGCAGCCCTCACTTAGCCCCCAGGAATCCCTCACTGGGCCCACACAGGGCCCGCACTATTAATCTACAACAATATATCTGGCAGCACAGGGTGCCAAACTTTACCATTAATGAAAATAACGGTTAAAGATCATTAAAAAAAAGAAATGGTCTATGACTGGCAGAAGCGTCTGCCAAACAAAAACTGTAAACAACACTATGTCTGAATAACACCATAGTTAATAACTTCTTGATCACTATCTTGATACGAAATTTTAATCATTCTTCAGAATATCTGATTGTCACAAAAGTGTTGGATGTCACTCTATAATCACATGGTCATTAGCTCAATATTTAAATGTATTAATAATAAACCTCACTTCTGATCAGTGATTAGACTTCAGATGTGATCAATGAGTCAGATCACTTCATGATGATGTCACCTGATTTTATTACATTAAAAATATCTCCCTCTGTCGCATTAAGTGTTTTCTGAACAGACCGTTAAACAGCCAAAGAAAGAAGGCGACACTGATCACAATGACGGTGTTTGTTCTTCTGTCTTTCCTTCATTTACTCATTTACATTAGGGGCCATATGCATAAAACTTCTCAGAAACGCTCTTAAGGATAGTCATAAATATTGACTTATGAGTCAAATTTTCTTAGCAAAAAGTAAGACTAGTCTAAGAATAAAAGCTTTTTATAAAGAAACTAAAAGCAACACTTCCAAGTGTTGTGGAATTAACACTACAGTGATGTATAGACAAAATGGCGACCCTCAACCACTGATTTAACCAATAGTGAGTCTGCAAAAGTATGATAATAGCATCATATGACAACATTCATTCATGACTTATTACAATGTAGGCTATATTGAAAACTACACAAAGTCTAAAGGTAAATCATATGTTAAAAAGGTGCAATATCAAAAAAAAAAAAAAAAGTGAATAATACACTGTAAAAGGCTTATTTCAAGCAAAGTAAAGTTTTTATACTACATTTTTATTATTTGTAGAATTATTATAAGCACTTAGAACTTGTAATAAAGTTGTTGTTGTTGCTCCTTCTTTCTTTGTTAATTGAAATGGCAACTTTGAAATATTTTATTTTACAGACATAGCCTAAATAAAAGATTATATGAGCCGTGGTTAAATATCTCTTCAGCACATTAACCAGTAGAAGGAAACTCTCAAAGCGCGACACATTAGATGAAGCGTTTAGATGCATGTTACTGTAAGTGAAGTACTGTCTGGCACCTCATCAGGAGCAAAAGTGAAGTGAAAGGTCAAAGTCAAAGGTGCTTACCATCCCTGTATCTGTTTCTGTAAACAAAGCTTAATTTGCTTATGTGTCAGTGAAAGAATAATATTAGTTTGCACATGGGGAGTGACCTACATCAAGCTGGTGAACCACAAAGTAACCTTAAGCACACCATTGCATGGCAGAGAGAACTACTTGTGCCATTTTCTCAGCGTTTTTGTATACATAATGTACATTTTGTTCAATGTTTAGGTGCAAAGACATATCCTTTGTTGTTTACACATCAGAATCAGTTATTTTAGGCTGTGCCGGACATTGCAGTGCAACTGAACAGAGGAAGTGAAACTCACATCAAGTTTAGTTCTAAAGGAAAGTATTACTCAGATGGTCAGAAGAAGAGTTAGCAGAAGTCCTGTCAGTAAAACGTACTTACTGGGCGGCTTCTTCATTAGGGCAATAGGGCGACACACCACTAAAGTGAGAAAGGGACGGATTTTTTTCAACCACAGTGTTAGCTGTCACTGCTAGGCTGTTTTGTTCTGCCCTTCTGCCTCTGGATATAGGCTATAGTCCAATCAGCGTCAATCCATGGGCGTACGGGACACCCCCGCAGCCCCCGCGATGTGTGGGGGCCCCCACCCTATGATGGGCCCCGTCGCAGATTCACCTATTTACTATGTAGGCCTAGCCTTTGCTTTTTTTTTTTTAGAACTGAACTCAATTGACTAAAGATGAAAATGAAGCATCCAACTGAAACCCCAAAAATGCAAGCAGAAGAGCATAGAAAATAGTGGTAAATTACACAAAAGGGGGAAAAATTCACTATTGTTTCCATCGCCGTAAGGTAGCTAAGACAAGCCTTGATGCGCTGTGTTAGTTAGCGGACAAATAAATATGTTCGGTCTTTGCTGAGACATTATTATTATTATTATTATTATTATATTGCCCAAACGTATTTCCTACCCCATCGCCAGCTCTGCTAATGGTCAGCTACCGTAATGTCTGAAGTTCTTTTCCAAATGTAGCTTAACCAATAAGTCTATTTCTGTATTCTTTTACTGTAAAATACATGAATTTAGTTTAGGCCTACATCATTAGATGCACCGATCGAAATTACTGAAAATTTGCGGCCGAAACAGCAATTTACGCTCTTGTCAGCTTTCGCTTTCCTGTAGCTCAGTGGTTAGAGCATGGCACTAGCAATGCCAAGGTCATGGGTTCGATCCCAGGGATTGCACATACTCAGATACAAATGTATATGTAACAGAGTTCGTAGATTTTAGGAAGGAAGACGACAAGGGTCGGCTATGACTGCTGGCTGCTTTTATTTCAATAATAACAAAAACGTGTGCAAACAGGCACAAAAACAATCATCAACATAAAGATGAATTCACTCCGTCCGCTCCAATCTGTCCTTGGGAGTGTGGCAGCCAGCAGTCCTTCTCTCTCTCGCTCACTCCTGTTTCTCCTGGCGTTAAGTACTCTCTCCACGCCAATTACTGTAACAAGAGACAGGTGTTTGTTATTTGCGCTTAACCCGCTCATCCACCGCGCGTCTCCTGACGCTCTCCCCCGCTGCAGCGTTCGCTGAACCACGCCCCCCTTGCCACATACCCCCACCGCCCGACTCAGGCCGGGGAGCCATCCGGCCTGCAGCCCCCCCCCCCCATTTCTGGAGAGGAAATCGGCCACAGCCATCTGAACACCCGGCCTGTGGACCACCTTGAATTTAAAAGGCTGTAAAGCTAGATACCAACGAGTGATCCGCGCGTTGGTATCCTTCATGCGGTGGAGCCACTGCAGAGGGGCGTGGTCCGAACAGAGGGTGAATTCCCGTCCCAGGAGATAGTAGCGGAGGGTGAGGACAGCCCACCTGATGGCCAAACACTCCTTCTCCACGGTGCTGTACTTAGTCTCTCTCTTAGAGAGCTTACGACTAATGTACAGCACCGGCCGCTCCTCACCCTCTATCTCCTGAGACAGGACAGCACCCAACCCTCGGTCCGACGCGTCAGTCTGCAACAAAAATGGGAGAGAGAAATCAGGAGAGTGAAGCAACGGCCCGCCACACAGAGCAGCCTTTACTTGGGTAAAGGCCTGCTGGCACAGCTCCGTCCACTGGACCGTATCTGGTGCCTCCTTTTTAGTAAGATCAGTCAAGGGGCTGGTGAGGTCCGAATAATTAGGCACAAACCTTCTATAATATCCCGCCAGCCCCAAGAACTGTCTCACCTCCTTTTTGGTCTTAGGGCGCGGACAGGTCGCAACTGCTGCAGTCTTATCAATTTGGGGACGCACCTGTCCATGCCCCAAGTGGAAACCCAGATACTTTACTTCCACGCGCCCAATTGCACACTTCTTCGGGTTGGCCGTGAGTCCAGCCCCCCTCAGCGACTTCAAGACCGCCCTCAAATGCTGCATATGCCGCTGCCAGTCATTACTGAATATGATGATATCATCCAGATAGGCAGCCGCATATGCAGCATGGGGCCGCAAAACCCTGTCCATCAGCCGCTGAAAGGTAGCCGGTGCCCCGAACAGCCCGAACGGAAGTGTAACAAATTGGTGTAATCCAAACGGCGTCGTGAAAGCTGTTTTTTCTCGGGATAACGGAGATAAGGGGATCTGCCAATAACCCTTTGTTAAGTCCAGTGTCGAATAAAAACGAGCCGTACCAAGCCGGTCAAGCAATTCGTCAACCCGTGGCATTGGATATGCGTCGAATTTCGACACAGCATTCACCTTGCGAAAATCCACACAGAACCGGACCGAGCCGTCCGTCTTAGGAACCAAAACTATCGGGCTCGCCCAGTTACTGTTGGATTCTTCTATTACTCCCATCTCAAGCATCGCACCTAATTCTTCCTGAACTACTTTTTTCTTGTGTTCAGGCAAGCGATACGGCCGGCTGCGAACCACCACGCCCGGCTCTGTCTCGATATGGTGCTGAATGAGGTTTGTACGGCCAGGTAGGGGAGAAAACACGTCAGCAAACTCTGCCTGTAATTTGGTTAGATCAATGAGCTGGGAGGGCGAGAGGTGATCTCCCCCTGGGGCCAGTGCGAGAGATTGTTTTTTTATATTCGCCTCTGGCCCGAGATCATCCTCTCCGCTAATCACCGTCGCCAGCATCACTGATCCCCCCTCATTCCATTTTTTCAGGAGATTGAGGTGATAAATTTGACGTGCTCCTCTCCTATCTGAGCGTATTACCTCATAATCGAGCTCTCCAACTTGCCGTGTGACCTCAAACGGCCCTTGCCACTTTGCAAGTAATTTTGAACTTGACGTTGGGAGTAATACAAGCACTTTATCTCCCGGTGTAAATTTACGCAGATTGGTCCCCCTGTTATACAGCCGGCTCTGTTTGTCCTGGGCCTGTAACAAATTCTCCATAGATAGCCGCCCCAAAGTGTGGAGTTTTGTTCTCAGGTCCAGCACATATTGAATTTCGTTTTTAGATTGAGAAGGTCCGTCCTCCCAAGCCTCCCTTATGACGTCTAACACCCCTCTGGGCTGACGACCATAGAGAAGTTCGAAGGGGGAAAACCCCGTGGAGGCTTGTGGGACCTCTCGCACAGCGAACAACAGGGGTTCCAACCATCTATCCCAATTTTTGGCGTCTTCCTGAACGAATTTACGAATCATTGTCTTAAGCGTGCGATTAAAACGTTCGACCAGCCCGTCCGTTTGTGGGTGAAAGACGCTGGTCCGAATCGATTTAATGCCCAACAATTCGTAAAGTTCGCGTAACGTCCGTGACATAAACGCCGTGCCCTGATCAGTGAGGATTTCCTTAGGAATCCCCACTCGGGAGATTAAAGAAAACAGTGCGTCAGCAACACTCTTAGCGGAAATGTTGCGGAGAGCCACTGCTTCTGGATATCGTGTTGCATAATCCACAATGACTAATGCAAAACGATGTCCTCGTGCTGATCGCTCTAATGGCCCGATGAGGTCCATGCCAATTCTTTCGAAGGGGACCTGCATTAATGGAAGGGGGCGCAAAGGCGCTTTTGGGGTGGCCGGTGGGTTTACCAATTGACATTCACGACAAGCCGCGCACCACCTGCGCACATTCTCGTGAATGCCCGGCCAAAAAAATCGGGTCATGAGGCGATTTAGTGTTGTCCCCTGTCCTAAATGACCAGCCATTGGATTAGAATGAGCCGCCTGAAAAAGCATTTCCCGGCGGCTTCTGGGAATTAATAACTGGGTTGTATCTTCTTTTGTCTGAGCGTCTTGGGTCACTCGATACAACCTATTTTTAATAATTGCAAAATATGGATAGGTAAGCGGTTGTCCAGGATGGAGAGGCTGGCCGTCGATGGTACTGACCTGGTCAAACGCACGTTTCAGCGTCTCATCCTGAGACTGCTCCAGAGGAAAATCATCGCGCTCCGAGAAAATCAGTCTCTCGATTTCGCTCTGTTCCCCTGAGACAGTACCCAGTGGTCCCGGTTCAGTCTCTCCCGCCTGCACACTCGCGCTCCCCTCCGCTGCATTTTTCTCCCAAGAAGCATCCGTACATAAAGCCCCCAATAATTCTGTGAATGCTGGCCAATTGGTCCCCAAAATTAACGGATGCCGGAGGTGCGGATTAACTGCCACCTCCACACTATGCTTTTGACCCCGAAATTGAATAATGACTGGCACAATAGGATATTCCACTATATCCCCGTGCACACACCGCACCTTAACCACGCGGCTATTATCCAATGCCCCAGATTGTATCAAGCTTTGATGGATCGAGGTCTGGTTACATCCTGAATCCACCAATGCCTGATAGGTACCCCCCTTAATACTCACAGGTATTTGGTACCACCCAGCCTGACCGGGGGCAGCCTGCGGGACGTCCGGGACCCGGACCATCGTCCCCACCTCCATCACAGGGCACCTGTCCACAAAATGCTCCGGGTCCCCGCAACGCCAGCAGGCCGGCCCAGACCTCCCCGCCGCTCCAGTGGCAGGGAGAGGGTTAAGCGGCTGACGTGGAGAGAGCGGAGAAACAGGAGCGGGGTCCAACCCGGCCGGTGGCAGTCCCGCCCCCCTGGGCGGGACTCGAAGTGCCGAGTACGTATGCTGGTTATTCCCGCCCCGCCCTCGGGGCGGGACTCGAGGAGGGCCGGGTGGACGGGACCTAGGTAGAGGGACAGGCCGAGAGAGAGAAGGAGGTGAAATAGAAGGAGAGAGAGAGACAGATGGGAGAGGTTCGCCGACCCCTGGGCACGCCACCATGTGGTCCTCTGCGAGATGGATGGCCGACTCCAGCGACGTGGGGCGGTGGCACTGGACCCACTCGGCTGTTCTTCTGGGAAGCCGAGTGATAAACTGCTCCAGTACCACACGATCGATGATGCTCTCCACGTCGCTTCCATCGGCCAGCAACCATTTGCGGCAGGAGTCCCGGAGCTGTTGGGCCATCACGAAGGGCCGGCCGGCCTCTGCCAGCTCCAAAGACCGGAAGCGCTGGCAATGTTGTTCGGGGCTCCGGCCGACCCGCTGGATGATGGCCCTTTTGAGATCGTCGAAATCCAGGAGGTTCTGCACCGGAAGCTGCTGCGCCGCTACCTGGGACTCCCCGGAGAGCAGTGGGACCAGGCGCATCGGCCACTGGCCCCGCGGCCAACCACAGATCCCGGCCGTCTTTTCAAAAAGATCCAGAAATGCCTCCGGGTCGTCCTCAGGCCCCATTTTGTTGAGAGGGAGGTGGGCGGGCGCAGCTTGTTGGACCGGGGCTTCCGGCCGAACCTCCCGGTCAATCCAGCTCCGGAACGTCTCGCGGTCCTCCTGCTGGACTCGGAGGACGGCCTGGAACCGCCTCTCTTGATCCTGACGCAAGTCCAGCAGGGCCTGATGTTGTTCTTGCTGCATGACCGCGAGAGATGTAATTAGCTCCGCAAATGGTGCAGTAGCAGAGGGCGTCTGCATGGCGGCGGCTTCCGTCTTCCTTCCCGGGTTTCGGCACCAGTGTAACAGAGTTCGTAGATTTTAGGAAGGAAGACGACAAGGGTCGGCTATGACTGCTGGCTGCTTTTATTTCAATAATAACAAAAACGTGTGCAAACAGGCACAAAAACAATCATCAACATAAAGATGAATTCACTCCGTCCGCTCCAATCTGTCCTTGGGAGTGTGGCAGCCAGCAGTCCTTCTCTCTCTCGCTCACTCCTGTTTCTCCTGGCGTTAAGTACTCTCTCCACGCCAATTACTGTAACAAGAGACAGGTGTTTGTTATTTGCGCTTAACCCGCTCATCCACCGCGCGTCTCCTGACGCTCTCCCCCGCTGCAGCGTTCGCTGAACCACGCCCCCCTTGCCACAGTATAGTATAATGCAATGTAAGTCACTTTGGATAAAAGCGTCTGCCAAATGCATAAATGTAATGTAAATGGAAATGTTGTCTAGAAGGGAACCTTATATAGCCTATATGCACACTTGTGTCTAACTTAAAATTTAGACCAGCTAAAATATATTGTTAGACCAAAAATATCTTATCAATTAATTAAGTAATAAAGACATGTAATAAAGTAATAAATAAATTTAATAAAAACAGAAAGACGTGAAGACTTCAGCCTTCAAAGGCCGTGGAAACATGGGTTTGTTTGTTACGCACTTCAATCCATTCCACATCCGACATTCTTGGTTTTCTTCCTATTTATTAAATATAGGCAATTGGTTGATGAAACATTGATTAAACAGACACAGACACAGATTAAACAGATCTCACAGACATGCTGTACGCCACTGTGTCAATCACGTTCTGTGGAGTACCGCCTCTTTTTGGGCGATTTCACTCTGGCCCCGAGTGCTCCCATAGACTTCCATTCAAAAAACTTTTTTTTTCGAACTGCAGGCACTGCAATGCAATCTCTATGGGTTCCGGGAGGGCTCGCACTAACGTGCTTTTGTCATCATACGTAACCTTAACTTGTGCAGCGATTGGTGGAAACGTCTCTATTTATAATCTTTAAGCTAAAGTGACATTCAATAATTTCCTCAGTGCATAACTTACGTTTCATATACATTTTCTCCATCTGTAAATGTTAGAAAGTCGAGAAAATATTTCCATTTTGCTGTCCAGGAGACAGGAGTGGAAGCACAAACTTCCGTGAATGAGCACCGCCGTGCGCATGCGCGCCACTATATAAAGTTATGCTATAAAAAGAATTAAGCAGCAAAAGAATTAAGATCATGTGACACTGAACACTGGAGTAATGGATGTTGAAAATTCAGCTTTCAGCTTTGCATGACAGAAATAAATAAATTTTTTAAAGCTGCAGTCCGCGATTTTTCCTCTTTGTCGCCATCTCTTGTTTGAAAACTGCAATTGCAGTCATATGCGGAACAGTTATCTGTATGTGCGTTGTGCTTGTCAGCGCGGATGAATCTAATGCTTGCTGTCAGTCACCGCACCGGTGTGGATACTGTACTTCAGAATCATAGATTCTACGTCTTGAAAGTATGACAAATATAAGAATTTTCACTTGAAAATATCATCTGAACAAGTAAGTAACATGTCTGCCACTTTTGTTCTGACCAACTGAGGAAAAAAGCATTAGGCCTACAATAAATCACGCTGCCAATGATGATTAAATCTAACGATCACTTAGCTTGGATCATGCCAAACCGTGCAAATTATTATTACTGTTATACTTTGTTCTCAAATCGTTAATGTTAACAACATCAGCATTGCGTGACTATGTATTTAGTGTATATTAGTGTTACCTGTAGATTTCAATTTCTGTAGCCACTCCACAATCTTTTGCTTTTTCCGGTGAAAGTCTTTTGCTTTTTGACAATCGGTGAATCTCTGTGAGAAAAGACTATAAAGTTGTCACTGATGACTCCTCCTTCCTTTCTGTTTGTCGTAATGACGCACAGATTGCTGACCTTCCCGCGGAAATCCACCTGGCTCTTATTATAAAACATTATTACAATTACAATCAAGATAATGAGATAGTTTTGCCTGGTTATGTATCAAAAAAAATGTTATAAGCTTTAAATATATTACAATACAAAACTCTTATTTTAATTGCAATTATTTCAGCTTTTGCTGTACTTTTCATCTAAATTCAGCCTTGATAAGAAAAGACTTACTGATCACAAAGTTTTCACAACTGCTATCATAAAAATACACTGCATTCCAAATTATTATGCAATTGACATATCAGTAAGATTTCAGTACTACAGATTTTAGTTTTTCAGTTTATTTATCCTGCTTTTTAGATCTGGTATCAATATCAGACAAAATAATTTGCCAGATCTATGAAAACTTTTTAGAGGTGTTCCACATTATAAGCAAGTCACAATGCAATATGGGGAGGAAGAAAACTGAAGATGAAAAGCATGAAATGGTGCAATGTTGTGCAAAAGGCATGAAAACAACTAATATTGTGTGAAACTGAATGGAGATTATCAAATTATCATAAGATTTGTGAGTGATTTAGAGCACAGCAGAACTCGGTCAGATAAAGGCTTATTAATTAAAGTTTCTATCAAAAAAATTAATTGTATTAAAAGGGCAGCTATAAAAAGCCAGTGTTGAGCAGCAAACAGGTATTTGAAGCTGCTGGAGTCTCTGGAGTCTCAAGATGCTCTCCATGCAGGCTGGCAGTTGTGTGTAAAGATGCATTTTAGACACCACTTACCAAACCTAACAAAGAGAAACATTTACAGTGGGTGTAGAAATACATTTTCAAACAGTTTTATTGCCGTGGTGTTTTTTGCAGCATGGGATAGTGCATAGTGCATTATACAAATAGTGCATTGTACTTGCACTATCCTCCTTTTTATACCATAGCTGAAAATGGCCAGTTTGAGCTCCACATATCTTGCAAAAGTAATTTTAATACCCTCCATTCACTTCCCAGTATTCCAGCCCAAAATCACCCACCATCTCCTTGCTGATGTATGGACTGCCATTCACCAACCATCCAGCTTTAGACCATCCATATACGGCATTACAATACAAATGACTCTTATTTTGACCCATTGCAATAATATTTCACAATACTGTGTCTTTTGGATCTGCCCTTTTAATACAATTACATTTTTTACTTTTCATCAAATAAATTCAGCCTTGTTTCACACAATATTAGCATAAAAATTAATCAAATAAATGAAAATCTTACTGATCACAAAGTTTTCACAACTGCTATCATAAAAATAGTTGTAGGTTCGAAATTCTATGGCACATTTATGTTCGCAAACAAAAACAAATACTCAACAACAAACAAATATTTTATATGTATATTTTAGTCAGAATTCTCCAGTAGGGTCTGGCTGCAGACAAAATGCACTCTCAGCCACGCATACGCACCAAGACGAGATGCACTCTCAGCTGCGCATGCGCATTAAGACTAGATGACTAGTTTTTTTAATTAAATACAGATTTTTTTTTTTAGTTCGGTAACACTTTAGAATACTGATCCTTTATTAATGAATAACTACACAGGAACAAATGAGTAATGCATTATTAACACTCTAGTAACTATTAACTAACAAGTAACTCTGATGAATGAATTAGTAAGTAATAGTGCTCAGTTGTAGGTGGTAGTTCACTATTAGTTAATCAGTAACTACTGTTTTTTTCATACCTCCCAGAGAACTACTAAGAACTACTATATACATGTTCATAATTAATGTGAATAATGCATAATGTATAATTAATTCTAAAGTAAAGGTCATTGTAATGACTAAAGTATTACCAAATACTTAAGAAGGAATTACTAATTATTTGGATCAGTATTCTAAAGTGAAAAGCATGATAACTCTCTAGTAACTACTGAAGCCACTGTGAACTTTTGAGGTTTTTGTAAAGTATTGGATAGTAATAAGTCAAGAGTTACTATATAACTCTAAAGTAACTTCTTATTTGGATCAGTATTCTAAAGTGAAGATCATGGTAACCCACTAGTAATTACTTAAGTGTTACCAAATATATCATAAGGAATTACTGTACAAAAACATCAAAAGTTTACAATGACTTCAGTAGTTACTAGAGAGTTATCTTGTTATTCACTTTAGAATACTGATCCAAATAATTAGTATTTCCTTCTTAAGTATTTAGTAATACTTCAGTCATTACTAGTGTGTTACCAAGGCCTTTACTTTAGAATTAATTATACATTATGCATTATTCACATTAATTATGAACATGTATATAGTAGTTCTTAGTAGTTCTCTGGGAGGTATGAAAAAAACAGTAGTTACTGATTAGCTAATAGTGAACTACCTTCAACTGAGCGCTTTTACTTACTAATTCATTCATCAGAGTTTATTGTTAGTTAATAGTAGTTACTAGAGTGTTAATAATGCATTATTCATTCATTCCAGTGTAGTTATTCATTAATGAAAGATCAGTATTCTAAAGTGTTACCTTTAGTTCAAATAGAAAAATGTACAAAATACCGAGATTATACATTGCCATTCAGCCCAAAAATAGAGATATGATTTTTTGGCTATATCACAGCCCTGAATTTTCCATGTTTTAGATAAGCAGTAATGATACATCACATCACATTATTTAACTAGCCTATTCTGCACAAGCCGCCACTGTACTGGAGGAAACAGGTTTCAACACAAAAACCTGAAAAGCCATTGCAACACACTAAGCAGTTCATTCTAATAACTGTCTATCCACGCTTTTGTTCGTAAGAATTGAATATTACCAATACTTAGGGAAACTAGAAAGAAGAAGAAGAAAAAGAAGAAGAAGCCAAAAGTGTGCTGATGTGGCCACTGTGCCATCTTGTGATTTGATAATGTGCAACAGCTAACAACTTACTGGTGTGTGGTATTTTTGTGGATACCAGCACACATGGGGTTAAAGGAAATGAAATGGTATGTAAAATAGCAAAGGAAGTTGCTAAAAGTAATCACATTGATTTTAGAGTTAGCATCAGCAGGGCAGAAACCAAGAGCATTATTAAAAAGAGATTAAAGGAAAGATTGCAAAGGCAATGGGAAGAAACAAGAAAAGGGCAATGGTTTCACAGGATTTAAAGGAAACTGGGAGAAATGAGGTACACACAAAGGAATAGGAGAGACGAGATAATATTGCGGCTTATAGGTTTGGATACACTGGACTTAATGGAACACTGTTCAAAATAGTTAACCCTCTACCGCATAGTGTTGCCATATGGCAACATACACTTTGTGTTCATTTCCTTGCCACTGTCTCTTTAACAGAACATTCTCGTTTTTTTTTGTTGGTAAGAGAAGACCTTAGTTTAGCCAATGATGTGCTTTGGTTTTTTCTGTGGCGCGATTTTCTGACAGACTGCCATCTCTTGTATGTAGTTGCTGAAAGCAAATTAAAACGTCAGTAACAAACAAGGACCGGCCCATGTCACATTCACAAAAAAAATTGTTAACATCATCTCAGGTAAGTTATGATAACATATTCAGCACTCAAAAAAAAAATTATGAAATTAGTTTTTGGTAAATCGATAAAATGTCTCTGTTGCCATATGGTCCAAAAATTAGGACAGATGAAAATATGTTTTGATTCAAAGGAGCTTCTGTGAAAAAGAGTCAAAATATTAAAATGTTATAAGTTATTGTTTCAATATCTTAGAGAAACTAATTTAAGTTAGTTTAAGACATTCTGGTCCACACTCCATACCAGGTGGAGGTGGTAATGCACCAATATGCTGCCTAAATAAACCCTAGAAGAAGATGAACTTGCTGGTGAAAAAAAAAAAAAAACAACAACAACAACGCACAATAAAGCACCTGTTTATTATAAGCATGCACAGCAGTTTTTTTCCCCCCATAAGTCGTGATTCCATTTTTTATGATATACTTTTCAAAATTATATCTACAACCAGAGGCGCAACTGCACATTTGCCATCACTGCATATTACAAACAACACAAATAGACAACTGAACATTAAAGGCAACAATACAATCAATACATGCCAAAAATTACAAAAGCTGTTGAAAACCCTATAACACTTGTGATGTTCCCGGTCAAAAATGACCGTCCTGCAAAAAATTGCTAATAAATCTCTCGTTATGCTATCACCAAATACTGGATTCAATCATTTTGTCAGTTTGTTTTCTTTCAAGTTTTGTATTTACTTCAATCATACTGATCGATAGGGCTTAATATCTGAGCTTATGTAACTTTTTTTAAGTGAAAAAAAGTGTTATTTGTGGATACTTTTGTCAATTTGACATAAAATATGAAAAAAATGCACAGTTTAGTACACTAATGTGCTTTAATGTTTAATCAGGAAATTTGTTTTGAAATGCTCTTATTTTGTACAAAATGGCACAAAGTTGCACTTGATGTGTTCCCGGTCAATCAATCCATGTCAAAAATCTAAAATTTTTAACTTCATTAAAAAAAGTTGTGTTGAAAAACTACCTATAACTATACCTATAACTACCTATAACACTTATGATGTTCCCAGTCAAAAATGACCGTCCTACAAAAAAAAGCTTATAAATCACTCGTTATCACTTTTTTGTCAACTTGATTTCGTTCAGTAAAGACATGTTTTGTATTTATTTTTTAAACTGATTGATTGTAGGCCTCATTGATCTGAGCTTCAGTGATTTGAGGATAAAGTTCATCTTTGAAAAAGCAATGAACTCTGTGAAAAAGATGAACTACACAGTTGACGTAGTGAACGCAGTGCAGCGCTTCTGTGTTCTACGTCAAAACGCTGACTCGTTATTGGCCGACTCCTGCGTCAGCATCACACGCATGCGTCGTTCTGCTCATGTATACAGAGTCGCCAATACTGAGCCGCAGTTTGGACATAAACACAGAAGCGCTGCACTGCATTCACTACATCAACAGCGTAGGAGACTGACATAGAAGAGAAGAAATTGTTGAATTAAGTTATTTTTGTTTTGTTTTTGCTCACAAAAAGTATTCTCATTGCTTCATAACATTAATATTGAACCACTGTAGTCACATCGACTATTTTAACAATGTCTTTAATGCTTTTCTGGACCTCAGAAGGTGCAATGATGTTGCTGCCTATATGTGTCATTCAGAAACCCCCGGATTTCATCAAAAAATTTGTGTTTGCTGATGAATGAAGGTCTTACGGGTTTGGGACGACATGAGGATAAGTACTTAATGACAGAAATTACATTTTTGGGTGAACTAATCCTTTAAGCTCATCATTTCCCCTGTTTCTTTTTCTGTTCTGTACCCCAGAACGCCTCCCACCTCTATCCATTTGTGGTCATAGACTTATTAAAGTAATTTTGATTTTTGATATTGATAGGCTAATAAAATACTTTTTTTTCACTCATTTAAAATGCTAAACCCACGTGAAATTAAGATGTTTTCTTTCACAATTTAACAAATAACTTTTGATTATTTAAAAAGTTTTATTAAAGGAGATTTTCAAATTATGATTTTTGGCACAATGGCACCCCCTCTCGTGCAGCAGCCCTATGGATTGCATATACTGGATACCCCAAACCCTGGGGGTGTAATAACAATCAACAAAACAAGAGACAGGCAAAATAATAGGCCTAAGGGGTATATGGGCTGTTGTTGTCTTCCTCTTTAAATGTCTCTTGTATTGTTATTTGTCTCACACAATTGTTAGTGTCAGCCACAGAGCTGTGGTCAAAAGTGCACCAACTGAGAGACACGAATAAGTAACTCTGTGTGAGAAATAAGGAAGTCCCTTTCTCTCTTCAGTCTCAGAAGCCTCAGTCTGTTGTCTAAATGTCCGGACATGAACATCTTTCAAGAGTCTGTACAACAGGCTGTACATTTTTTTTTTTTTTTTTTTTTTTTAATTTAAACATATTTAGTTAAACCTATTTAATAAACAGAAACATATTTACATATTTCATTTATTTAAAGGTACTATGTCATAAGACACATATAAACCTATGCATATGAAACTAGATGCATATTTGGAACCAAGAGGATATTTTCAGATAGATGTTAATTCCCATTTGTATTTGATTTATATAGAGAATTAACATGCATCTGGAAAACTCCTCTTGGTTCCAAATATGCAAATATCCAAATATCTTGGTTTCATATATATATGCATAGGTTTATATGTGTCTTATGCAGGGCTCTACGGTAACACTTGTGCTACTAATAAAAAAAAAAAAATTAGGAGCACAGTCAAAAATTTAGGAGCACTTTCTGATCAATAACAGACACTAACTTTCCTATTACCGGCAATATTTACCCCTAAATTAATTTCCACAGGCTTTTTACCATTATAAGAGCTTTTTTTCCATGATCTTATTAAATGTATGCATTATATTTCATCAATTTCTTAAATTAAAATAGAAAAATTCTTTTTGAATGTTAAATAATAAATTCAGTTAGAACAATAAGACCCAATCAGGTTGTTACCTATCAAAATAAATCATCAAAAATCTTTGCACTGCAGAGGTGGCACAGAAGCTCCATCTGAATGGTTTTTAGACACATTTACATAGACTGCTTAATGCAGCTCATTGGTAAATAATGTTGTACAAATGTTTTGAAATATAATTATTTTAAATTTAGAAATATGTAAAAAATTAAGTAAGATTTGTATTGTATTACAGTGATGATAAAAGAGAACTGAAATTCGAATGCATTTCTGATTTGTTTATGCTGCATGACAATACAGTTAGCTTTCTCATGACACTAGTTTTAATTATGCAACTTTGCTGTATAACGAATCGATAAAAGCGACCAGCTAATATAAACTAATGCAAATAGATGGTAACAATCATGACATTAAACATTTAGGTTGAACTTGCGTGTGTTTTTGTCACATTGTTTTAAAGATCAAAGTGCAGGATAAAAAAGTAATTTTTGCCTTAAAGAATGAATTGATTCTGAACTGCCGAAATGAGTCTTCAGCAATTACAGTCTCACTTCCTGTTACAAACCTACATAACAATGTAAAAATTTGCGTAATGGCAGCCGGTTGCTCACGAACAACATCTATTTTGACCCCCCTTCAAACAGTGAGACTGGAAGACTGAGAAAAAAAAAGAAAATCCACTTTGCATGCACTTCCAAAAGACAAGGACTCGCGCTGGATTTGATACGGTAAAACTGACGCCTTTGTTACTGTTCGAATCTGCATCTCATTCAGAGGCTGCGTCCTCCGGGGGTCGCAGTTATTTTCAGCAAAAAAGTGAGCGAAATGCTCGCACTGTAGACATAGTACCTTAAAATAGATGAAATATATGTTTTAGTTTATTAAATAGGCCTATGTAACTAAATGTGTTTACTGGAATGCATTTTTAAAAAAAAAAAGTGATTTACTTTTAAACTTTATTTAGTGGCAAATGATCATGCATGTTGTCTTTAAATCTTATCAGTGTTTCATCTCTGAGAAAAGACAAAAGCTCAGCTCAGGAAACCTCAAGCCAGTGTTTGTAAAGGGAACTTGTTTGTAAAAGGAAGTGGTCTTGGCTCGGTTTTGAGGCTTTATAATCCATTTCATAAAGCTATTGTTTTCAGGCTGCTAAGAGAATCTGTGTATCATTCGTTCAGTCATTTTTTTATTTAATATTGAAAGTAGAAAAATGTGAAAATGGCTCTAGTCTTCCTTAGCTGTAGTTGTACAGATTCTCAACATGTTTATTGCAACAACATTTAAAAGTTTTCTCTGCAAACAAACAACCAGACTAACTAATGCATGGCTCGACACAAACTGTACCGGGGGAGAGACTATGGGATTTCTTCTGTGTAGACATAAGTTCACCTATGGCTACGCATGTCAGAGAAATAGCCTGACTGTGCTGTCGTGCCATTCTCAAGAAGATAAGAGTAAATTAGTGAGAAGTGTGAGAGGGTCTGTGGTGATAAACTCACAACTCAAAAGCTGTGGGGTTCTTTTGGTCGTTCATTTATCTGTCACCCTTATATGTTGAATGTGAAAAATATGACATTTTATAATAATATGTAACCAAAGTTGTTTGTTGTGTATTGTAGGGTCATGTGCGGATCCATATGTTGAGGTGCACAAAGCTGTCAGAGACTCGCTGGATTTAACTGCTAATTAGCCTACTCAAAAGAAGATCTTGAAGTAACAAACTTGGCTATACATTTGTTGAGTAATTTCTACTTGGTTGAAATTTACTTTGCATATTCTGTTTCAAGTGCATTTTACTCAAACATTTTACTCCAGGAACGTGGTTGGGAAAAAAGAAATTATGGTCAGAAGACAAGGTGGCGGCACAATGATCAGTCTATAATCACCCAAGCGGGACTAAACTGCAAACCGATCCAAAGTAAAGCAAGCCATGCCGAGCATACCAGTGTCTCTTACCTGATCTCTGATGAGTTTTTGTAGACCTTTTAATGAGGTATTTGTATAATTAAAAGGAATAATAGTAGTTTATTAGTCTCTGTTTAGCTGACTTATCCATAAAAAAAAAATAAAATAAAAAAAAGCCCTAAAAATTGATAAAAGAATACATTTCATACAGACACTTAATATTTAATAGTATTAGATGATTAGTTAATTGCATCTGATAGGCCTATATAAATATAAAAATAAATAAAAAATAAAAGTTAAATTTTTTTTTTTTAAATGTATAAACAGAAAATAATAAATTTAGAGGATTATTTTATCAAGTAATTTATACATTTATTTATTTTCCTATTATCACATTTATTTACCTATTTATTCATTCATGTATTTATTTATTTTTTATTTATATAGGTTTGGTCCTCCATAATACAAATACTTGTTTCATTTTGCATGGCACCTAACTTTTCTGTGAAATAAATAAATGTTAAAATAAATAAATCTGTAATTAAATACATATTGGAATAAATAAATATCAAAATAAATGAATGCATAAATAAGTAAATATAAAATAAATGGAAAAATAAATAAAAGAATAAATAAATAAAATAGAAATAATTAAAACAAAAGCAGAAAATAATAAATTGGGGGGGGGGGGGTGAATTTTATTAAAAATGAATCATATTTATTTTATCAAGTCGTTTATTCATTTATTTATTTTCCTATTATCACACTTATTTACCTATTTATCTATTTATTCATTTATATATTTATTCATTCATTCATTTATTTATTCATTTTTAATTTCTGCAGGTTTGATCCTACATACTTCTGAGCAGTTTATTTTTGCTACAAAATAAGCAATATCGCCATCTACAGGGCTTTGTATGTACTATATTTTGCCTTTACTAATACCAAAGTCCCTTTAAGTGTTATTCTCTTTGCTAATACTCACCCAAACTTGTCAACAAGGCTACTTTAGGTGAATGCAAGGATATAGCAGCAAGTAAATCACAGGAGATGAGGACATGACTGCAGTCGGTGAAGTGCAAGTAATTAAATTTTAATATTTAAAGGTGCTACAGAGGATGTTTTGTTTTATACATTTTTGCAATATTACTTGAAATGTCTTTACTAACTGATAAAAGCTATTTATTAGTGCACTGAAAGGAATAATATTAATATACATCATCTGTGCACGCGGCAGGGCCTTAAAGTCGGCATGAAACGGAAGTTGCGATTGTCTTTTCTTCTGTACTGTGACGTTATCCAATGAAACGGCATTGAAATGAGAGGGCGGGACTTGATTTTGTCCTTCGGGAATTTAAAGTTGGGGTGCTACAAAATGGAGCAGATATGAATTACTCCGTGCACTCACGTTACTTATAGACTGTATGAGGATGACGAGGACGGTTAACGGCACTAAACAGCGAGAGAGCTGACTGATATGGTGCGTGTCCGTTGGCGCGGAGCAACGGTTAAAAGAGCGAGTGTTTTCGGTTCATCCCTATGGAAGTGAGCCGCGCGTAAATTAAGTGACGCTCAACTTCCATAAGAATGAATTAAAAATGCTCTGGTTGCTTGCTCTGCTCCATGGAACGCAGCCCGACTGACTGAGGGTGTCGCAGGTTCCTTTATGTTTAGTACACCCCAATGTGCATCACGGTGGTTAATGCATTAATCTCTATAAAGGCACAGCATTTAACCTCACTGCAATTCCTGATAGCTCCACCCTTGCGCCATACATGACAGGAAGAGACGATGATCGTTTTGAAGGTGGATGGGTGGTTAAAGTGGAAATATAATGGGTGATTTTGATTAAAGATTGAGGGCACATGAATTTTAAAAAAATAATGAAGTTCACGATAAATTATTGCTAATAAATACTACAATATTCCATAAAAAAATAAGAATTGTCAATTTTGATTTCATGCCTTAAAAACATCAATCAACATTGGCCCTCCGGCTTATCAATCACTGCCATGACGTTCCTTGTGAGAGACGTGTGCGCTCCAGTAACTTTCCACAGACGCCACATGCAATGTTTTTGTCAGGAGTAACAACTGCAGATTATGAGTTACCTGCGGTGAGTCCGACATAATGAATCCACAAACACGACACAGCGAATGCCGGTGGTAAACAAACGCTCGTGTTCCAATACTCGTGCACAAGTTTTGGGAGGCGTTCCCTTGAAATGAGCTGTGAAGGAGGGGGGTTGTTGCATGCACTCATTTCAAAAACTCACTAACAGTCTTTGGTTTCTCAGTCGTCGAAAACATCCTCTGTAGCACCTTTAAGGGGGGAAATGTACTGGTACTCTTAGTATTGGGGAAAACAATGCAGGTAATGTGGCTGTTGTGCTATTTTGTGGTTAAAGTGTAGTTTGTGGTTTAAAGGGTTAGTTCACCCAAAAATGAAATTTCTGTTACCCTCATGTGTCCAAACCCGTAATACTTTGTTCCTCAGAACACAAATTAAGATATTTTTGATGAAATCCAAGAGGAAGCAACATATACCGTCATTCAAGGTCCAGAGTTAGTAAAGACATTGTTAAAATAGTCAACGTGACTACAGTGGTTCAACCTTAATGTGGCCACAGTTCTTCTGAATTTAGTTTGTCTCAGTTTCATCTGTTTCTTCATGTAATCACAGACGGATTTGGAGCACCGGCTGTTGTCAGACTCCAGTGCATACAAAAATATCACGGATTATTACAATTAATGCAAAATGATTCTTTAAAATATGGAACTGATATTTCCTACTGAAATATACAGCAAAAGATATAAATAATGGCTAAAACCAGGGGGTGAAAATACTGATGTGCATAAGACTTTTGCACATACTGTAGGCTATATAAATAATAACCCAACACACTTTTGATTACATTTGAAATACAGCTTGTTTTACTTTTACACAATGATTGATAGAAAAAACAGGGAATCCAATGGATCTGTCATTAATACTGGCAAATTCTGCATTTTGTCCATCCATTTTTAGTTGATTGAAAACATGCTGTCTGTAATATGATCAGATCTTAGACTGCTTTGCTGTCACAAAAGTGTTTTTGTATGTAACACCATATTCCACGTATAAGTCAACATTTAAACTTTAAATTTTAAAGTCCAATGTAATTTATTAACTAACATAAACAACAGTTATTAATAAATACTGGAAAATGTATTGCTCATTGCTATGTTAGTAAAATACATAAACTAATGTTAACAAATGAGACCTTATTGTAAAGTGTACCCATAAAATATACATGTAGATGGCATTATGATGCTTTGTTCTGTTAAATATGTAAAATATTTATTAATAAATTTAATACATTTTCTAACCTAGCAATCACTTTCATAATACTAAAGCTGTTCAAAACTGCAATCAATCCAGACAATAATGAGTTATATTTTATGCCATTTATCTGCTCACACTCAAAACTACAAAATCAACTATTCAACTATTATTTGAATACACACACATAAAGATATCAAATCAAATGTTATCAGACAAAAAAATAAAACATGGACAAAACTCTCACATTTACCCAGTATCAGGGTGCAAAACCTGTTACTGAAAGCTAAAACCTTTGGGTAAAGTATCCCGCAGCTATAAAGCATTGAACGTGAGAATCAGCAGTGACCGGAGAGTAGTTACACAGACAGATGTGGCGTGTGCTTCAATATGCCCAAAACAACTTCTGAATGAAACACTTCATAAGTCCCTCGGCGATCTTCTTTTCATTAAAGCTATTGTCAAAGTGCTAATTCAACACATGGGGGAAAAACCAAGTCGTTTACCACTATTTATTTTCATAAACCACGTGAAATGTATAAGCAACCTTCTCCTTTACCGCGTATATGCCGTGGATTTGATCTGACGGTGCTAAAATAAAGGTTCACTCGTTACGTGTTTTGGGCTCCAAGTAAAGTTCAATACCTCTACTCGATATATATGTTGTTTTTGCTTCAAAAAAATATTTTACCACTTCAGTTTTTGCTTTAAACATGAACGGAGAAAACACAAGCACCGTCTCCTTCTGAAGGAGCTCAGAGAGAGCAGGGAAAGTTGAGTCTACGTGGTTCTCATGCTGTGGTTAAATGCGCAGCTCTGCCCAGCAGCGGCTCATTATTAGTCAGTTTGTGTGAGTCCAGATTTGCTCCGAGAAATCATGGCAGAAGAAACCGCTCCAGCAGCTGCCGCGACCAAAGCGGCCAAGAAGAAATCAGCAGTTAAACGCAAGAGAACAGGCCCAAGCGTCGGTGAGCTGATTGTCAAGACTGTGTCCGCATCTAAGGAGAGGAGCGGTGTGTCCCTCGCTGCCCTGAAGAAAGCGCTCGCTGCCGGTGGCTACGATGTGGAGAAGAACAACTCCCGCGTCAAGATTGCCGTTAAGAGTCTGGTATCTAAAGGTACCCTGGTCCAGACCAAAGGGACCGGCGCCTCTGGCTCCTTCAAGCTCAACAAGAAGCAGGCCGAGACCAAGACAAAACCTGCTAAGAAAGCTGCTCCTAAAGCCAAGAAACCCGCATCCAAGAAACCTGCTGCCGCTAAGAAGCCCAAAACTGCAGCTGCAAAGAAACCCAAAACTGCAGCAGCAAAGAATGCCGCCGCTAAAAAATCACCGAAGAAGGCGAAGAAACCAGCCGCTAAAAAGGCAACAAAGAGCCCCAAGAAAGCAAAGAAACCAGCGACTCCTAAGAAAGCAGCAACTCCTAAAAAAGCAGCCAAGAGCCCTAAAAAGGTAAAGGCAGCCAAACCCAAAACGGCGAAACCTAAAGCAGCCAAGCCTAAAAAGACAGCAGCAAAAAAGAAATAAACTCAGCCCTTTACCCCATGTGTTTTATCAAAAAGGCTCTTTTAAGAGCCACCCACTAATTCATAGTAAAGAGCATTATTTCATCGGTCGACTGTTCAATTAAAGTGTAATTGTCTTTCCTATTACAAGTGAAAGCAAAAAGCAAATTAATGGGCTTGAAATGTTCATGTTTTGCAAATGCATTAATGTATGTTGATGTTATTGATGAAGTGAAGTTTCTCTAGTATGTTTACGTTTTTATACCAGTAAAATATTAAACTATTCTACTTTATGACCAACATGTTTAACTTTTAATCACTATTATTATTTATTAATTAAAACTACACAATAAGGTAATGGACAAGAAATAAAAAAATGAAAAAAGTTTCAAGAAAACACATTAAAAGGAAGCTAAGCGGCATTATAATATTTATAATATATATAATGCCGTTTTAATGTGACATGAAGGATGTTATTAACAAAAAGGGGGTTGGGTTTGGTGTTTGGAGGGAAGTTCACTGATTGGCTGGGAATGTGTTCAGACTTCAGCCAATAGGAGACTGGCACGCTTTCTTTTAAAAGTCATCTCACAACTGCCCACAGCATTGTCATTGTTATTTTTGGTAGTCGAAAATAAACTTAAAACTGCAATGAGTGGACGAGGGAAAACCGGTGGAAAGGCTCGCGCCAAGGCCAAGAGTCGCTCTTCCAGGGCGGGACTGCAGTTCCCCGTCGGCCGTGTTCACAGGCTTCTCCGCAAAGGCAACTATGCTCAGCGTGTTGGTGCCGGTGCTCCGGTTTATTTGGCCGCTGTACTCGAGTATCTCACTGCTGAGATCCTGGAGTTGGCTGGAAACGCCGCTCGCGACAATAAGAAGACCCGTATCATTCCTCGTCACCTGCAGCTGGCGGTACGCAATGACGAGGAGTTGAATAAGCTTCTGGGTGGTGTGACCATCGCTCAGGGTGGTGTGCTGCCCAACATTCAGGCCGTGCTGCTGCCCAAGAAGACCGAGAAGCCAGCGAAGACCAAATAAACTGACTGGAGGTTCTCCTTAAACAAAAGGCTCTTTTAAGAGCCACCCAATTTCTCCCCGTGAGAGTAAATTACATTCATTGTATCTTTATTTGATTTTTTTTATTTATTTATTTTTTTTTTATTTTCATTTATTTATCGTCATTTATTTTTATTTTTATTTAGTCTAGTAAAAAAAAAAAAAAAACAGATGGATGTTAATGAGTCTACGTTTCTTGTATTCAACAGCCTTAACCTTTTTGCCAGATTGAAGTTTATGTAAACTACTTTATTTGACGTTCTATTCATAAGTTTCACTGAAAATACACATGATCCTTGCTGTTTTCTTCTTGTATTTGGATTTGTGTATTTTGAAAAGTGCGTATAGATTTACTAGCATGGCTAAAAAGAATTAAACTGGTATAATTGTATATAATTTAAACACAAAAAAAATAAAATCTTAAATATTTAACGTGGTGATAAGTATCTACGCATACAAAGAGAAACAAGAACGTTTGGGCGGGAAACAAGCTGTCATCTCTTGTTTGAAAACAGGTGGCGCACAGCCATTGGCCAACTACTATAGGCAATAACCAATCGAATGCCTCTGAAGTAAGCCGTCCAATGAGCGCATGGCAGCCCTGTGCTTTAAATAAGCACTGTGAGCCAGTGAACTGTTCATACGTTGGTTTTATTCTAAGCAGTAGAGCTCGTTTGATACAATGGCAAGAACCAAACAGACCGCTCGTAAGTCCACCGGAGGAAAAGCCCCGAGGAAGCAGCTAGCTACTAAAGCTGCTCGTAAGAGCGCACCAGCTACCGGTGGCGTCAAGAAGCCCCATCGTTACAGGCCCGGTACCGTGGCACTGAGAGAGATTCGCCGTTACCAGAAATCCACTGAACTGCTGATTCGTAAACTGCCATTCCAGCGTCTGGTCAGAGAAATCGCTCAAGATTTCAAGACTGATCTTCGCTTCCAGAGCTCGGCTGTCATGGCCCTGCAGGAGGCTAGTGAGGCTTATTTGGTCGGTCTGTTTGAAGACACCAACTTGTGCGCTATCCACGCCAAGAGAGTCACCATCATGCCCAAAGACATTCAGCTGGCCCGCCGCATTCGCGGAGAGCGCGCTTAAATCCACAGCTGCATCAGTCATAAAAACCCCCAAAGGCTCTTTTAAGAGCCACTTCAAAACTACAAAAGATGATTTCCATTAAAAAAAAAAAAAAAAAAATATGAACATATAAATGCCACGGCGGTCTTCTGAATAAAGTGTTTTTTTTTTCTTCTAATCTAAAAACAAATTAAGTAAATGCTTCTTTAAGTGTTGTTTAGCATTAATTATATTATATGCATATGTTTACCAATATTACTTAAACCCTATTTCCACAATCAAGACAGAACTGGACTTTGAAAGACGTAACGGATGACGACAACTGGAACCGCCCATGAATGTGGTTCCAACTAGGTCCGCTAGCTGACTATAAACAACTCTTCTGCAACGTTTTTCATTACTCGGTTGTTGTGAACTGAAGAATAGTATCTGCAGTCATGTCTGGAAGAGGAAAAGGTGGTAAAGGACTCGGAAAAGGAGGCGCTAAGCGTCACCGAAAGGTTCTTCGTGATAATATCCAGGGAATCACTAAACCCGCTATTCGTCGTCTTGCTCGCCGTGGCGGAGTCAAGCGTATTTCTGGCCTGATCTATGAAGAGACTCGCGGTGTGTTGAAGGTGTTTCTGGAGAACGTCATTCGTGATGCTGTTACCTACACTGAACACGCCAAAAGAAAGACCGTCACCGCCATGGATGTTGTGTACGCTCTGAAACGACAGGGACGCACCCTGTACGGATTCGGAGGTTAAGTGACTCACAAAAAAAAAATAAAAAAAATCCAACGGCTCTTTTAAGAGCCACCCACATTTTTACGCAAAGGTCAAATTTCTAGATGATAAAATCAGATTTTCTGATATAGTGAATTCATAGTGTTTGCTTTAAACTTTACCTCATGTGATTTCTGAAATAATTAGAAGTAAACTATTTTGCCGTATTCTCACTATTTTACTTACTGTTAAATAAACACTACATTTTAAAGAGTCTCGGTCATTGTGATTTTTTTTTTGAGTGTAGTTTACTAACGCTTGTTTTTGCATTCGTATATGCTTGTCTTTCAAAGTCCAGTATGTCCCTTTTTAAATTATAGTGAATAGTGACCTCTACATTGAGTAATAAATAATACATTGTTTGTTTCCAAACGTTAAATTAATATTGAATCCTCAGCGTACGTAATCAAAGACCTGAAATTATTCACAATATTTTACTTGTCAATTCCTAAAAATACGAGAAAAGAAACAAAGGAACGGAGTCAGATGTGGGGGATGGTAGGTGTCGATGGGCGTGGTTAACATTTAAAGCTTCTGATTGGCTCGCCTACATGGCAAGGAACGTTTAATGTGACCAATGAAATCGTTCTATGGGTTGGTCCACAAAGACTCACAATCACAGAAGGCCATTCTTCCCTTTTGAAATTAGCATAGGGCAGTGTATAATAACCCACCTCTGGTACTAGAGTTTTATTGTTCTTTGAGTGTTTCTGAACGAAGCATCATGCCTGAACCAGCAAAGTCTGCCCCCAAGAAGGGCTCGAAGAAGGCCGTCACCAAAACCGCTGGGAAGAGTGGGAAGAAGCGCAAGAGGTCCAGGAAGGAGAGCTACGCTATCTATGTTTACAAAGTTCTGAAGCAGGTTCATCCCGACACCGGAATCTCTTCCAAGGCGATGGGAATCATGAACTCATTCGTCAATGACATCTTCGAGCGCATCGCCGGTGAAGCGTCTCGTCTTGCTCACTACAACAAGCGCTCCACCATCACATCAAGAGAAATCCAGACCGCCGTGCGTCTTCTGCTGCCTGGGGAACTGGCCAAACACGCCGTGTCTGAGGGCACAAAGGCTGTGACCAAATACACCAGCTCAAAGTAAAGTGACATCTCATCTGATCAGCGAACCCAAAGGCTCTTTTAAGAGCCATCCATATTATCTTTCAAAAGAGTCCTGATCTTACACTGTTCTCCAAACGCAAAAATTTCTTGTCAGTAAGTCGGTGCCCAGCAAGCAATAGCCGTCATTTCACCGTCTCGGTTAACTATAGACCCGATATAGTCCGGCTATGTGTAACCCACTTTTAGCCGAAATAATCATTCATTTGTTTACATGTCGTTTTTGCCTAAATAACTTGCGATATGTATGATATTGCATTATCAAAAGTGAACAGTGATTACAAAGTCCTATATCAAAGTCAACCGTGATTACAACTACAAGGTGTTTGGTTTCATATCTTTGACATGTTATATTTCGTAGGTTGTGCGTAGCCATGATTTAGCTCGTAGTCAGACCGGCTATTTGTAGTGCACCTATAGTCAATCCTGATTTGTTGTAGTTTTTGGACAGGAAGTGCTTTAGATGGTTGATATCTCATCATGTCAATAGCAATGTCAATGATTTCTAGAAGATATAAGTGGCATTTCATGACATGGTCTATATATATATAAATGCAAGTATACATTTGAAACAGCATATTTTTGCTGTCACACAATCTTACACATTCTACGATATATATATATATATATATATATATATATATATATATATATATATATATACACACAGTACAGTCCAAAAGTTGGAACCACTAAGATTTAATGTTTTTAAAAGAAGTTTCGTCTGCTCACCAAGGCTACATTATTTAATTAAAAATACAGTAAAAAACAATAATATTGTGAAATATTATTACAATTTAAAATAACTGTTTTCTATTTGAATATATTTCACAAAGTAATTTATTCCTGTGATGGCAAAGCTGAATTTTCAGCATCATTACTCCAGTCTTCAGTGTCACATGATCCTTCAGAAATCATTCTAATATGCTGATCAGCTGCTCAAGAAACATTTAATGTGTACAATTGTACAAAATATTTGTGTACAATATTTTTTTTCAGGATTATTTGATGAATAGAAAGTTCAAAAGAACAGTGTTTATCTGAAATCTAATCTTTTGTAACATTATAAATGTATTTACTGCCACTTTTGATTGATTTAATGCATCCTTGCTGAATAAAAGTATTCATTTCTTTAATTTCTTTCAAAAAAATAAAAATAAAAATTCTTACTGACCCCAAACTTTTGAACGGTAGTGTATAATGCTACAGAAGCTTTGTATTTCAGATAAATGCTGTTCTTTTTAACTTTCTATTCATCAAGGAATCCTGAAAAAAAAAAAAAAGTACACAACTGTTTTCAACATTGAAAATAATCATAAATGTTTATTGAGCAGCAAATCAGCATATTAGAATGATTTCTGAAGGATCATGTGACACTGAAGACTGGAGTAACGATGCTGAAAATTCAGCTTTTTCAGCTTTCAAATTGTAATAATATTTCACAATATTACTGTTTTTTACTGTATTTTTAATTAAATAAATGTAGCCTTGGTGAGCAGACGAAACTTCTTTTAAAAACATTAAAAATCTTAGTGGTTCCAAACTTTTAGACTGTACTGTGTATATATATATATATATATATATATATATATATCAGGGTATAGCCAAGCCGTATATATATTAATTATAATTATATACACCACACACATATATGACTGTAATTAATTTTAAGTTAAAGGGGCTCTATGTAATAATGACACCCAGAGTTCAAAATAGGTACTGCAGTCCAAATTCAAAATATTGTTTGGCCCGCCCCCTCGTTCAAAGACGCGGGTTGCCAGCTTTTACAGCATATAGTTGCCAGTGTTGCAGGCCCCGCCTCCGGAGACCCGTCAGACAGATTACTGTCCCTGTGAAAACAGGATGAAACAAAAAGACAGAGAGAGTCGCGTCAGCTCCTTCACAGCTCCTCTGTTGGTGTGAGGAAGCATGCGCAGTTCATCAGTCCATTCGCGACTCCCGGGCAAGAATATCAAAATAAGAGTCCTTTTTTTTCTGTCCATATAAACCAATATACATTTGACAGTTTGCACACTGCATCAAAAAATAAGGTAATCACTGAACTTATATACAGATTTCAGAGAAAAATAAAATAACACAATTGTATACATACTTTGTGTGTATCACACCAGCAACAATAGGGAGCGCAATTGACAATGACAGCTGAGGAGACTTAAACACTGTAAGCTGATGAGTTGATTTATCTGTTTTGATATGCTGTTGTTCATAGAGATATTTAGATGGATTCAGAGGCTTTTTAGTAGAGATGCACCGATTGCAATTTTCTTGGCTGATTCCGATTTCCGATTTTTTGTTAGTGTGATCGGCCGATCCCTATTTTTTGCCGATTCCGATTTTCTTTCTAAGAACTATAAATGACAACATATACAAACAAAAATCTACTTTTCTTCAATGCAGAGTTTTATTTTCATTAAAAAAAAAAAACATAAAAGTCAGTAATAAAATATAAACAGCTCAAATAAATGCAATAGAATAAAGAGAGCTATGAAACATGAAATATGAAAGTTTTTCAGGTTAACTGGGTTTTTATTTCAGGTAAGAAATACTACAGAAATTAAAGTAATCAAATGTAAAATTAACACATTGTGTTATTTTGCATTGGTTACCTTAATTTCTGTAGTCTTTATTGCAAATAATTCTTACCATTAAAGTTATACAACGTATTCAGTCAAGAGAAGAAAGTGATTTTTTTTTGTCTTTTGTTCTTTGATTAACATGACAGACAGCAGCAGGAATATTGGACTGTTGTCCCTTTAAGAGTCTATGAACGGTGTTCAACGGACCCAATACCGTTACACACAACATGAGTTCACTTTCTTAGCTATTTAACGATTAAAAATTGACAGTGTTTATCTGTGTACTCACCAAGATTGCCTGTGCCGCTGGTTTTGACATACTTTTGTATGTATTTGACAGTTTAAGCTCAGTAAGCCACTCATTTTGGTTACTTGTGACTCTGTTTGACTTCTGTCTCTGTTCGTGGCTTGTCCACTCCACCGCTCAGTGGTGCGCGCGCTTTTGGTGTGACCGCGAAACCTGCGGGAATGACTAAAATTCATGCGCAATACAAGCACTACTTACCGGAGCGAATGAGACGAGAGAGAGAGAGAGAGAGAGAGAGAGAGAGAGGGGGGGGGGGGGGAGGCGCCGCCGCGCGTGGGTGTGTGTCACTTCACCGTGACAGAGAAGAGAGCGAGAACGCACAGCTGACGTTATTGCCTGATTCTCTGACCCAGTTCGTTTGCTGGTTTCCATGGTTGTAATACGCAGCGTTTTCCGCCAACTAGCAACCTGTGATGTCGAAATACTATTGGATCAACTGCAGCACGAGATTTCGCACAGACCAAAACAAAACAGATATTCCGACACGGAACGCACATTTTCAAAGTAGAATATCTGGCTGTAGCATTGTTTTTCTGAGAAACAAGTAGGTGAACTTGGCATGTTTCCCAAATATCTGCAAACATATTGGGGTATTCTTTATGCTTTATTAAAGTAAAAATCATAAAAATTTACAATTCTCAACCACTAGATGGCAACTGTGGCTCTACTGAGACGTGACCACTAGCAACGCGAGACTTGAACGTTAGCTCTCAATCACTGTTGCCAGATCTCGCGATAAACTTTTCCGCATTTTACAACTGTTGGAGAGCAAGCAACAGCAAATGTTCAAGCTAATTTCCTTCTTTTGGTCTTGTAAGTATCTGTGTTTTTCATTTTGACATGCGTTCATTATTTATGTACATCATGTGTTATCATGCGTAGGAACATTTTAGCGGGTAAAACGTGGTTAGATTAACATGCTACATGCACATGTAGTGTTTCCTTGTGCCTTAAAACTCACTATTATCTAAATACAAGGGGGTAAACATGAAACCTGTGCACCCTATTATTTTTTTGTTACAGAAGCCTCATATATCTTTTAATATTTTGATCATTATGTTATGAAAATATGAGTTTTTGATTTGGCAAGGCAAGTTTATTTTCTATAGCACATTTCAACAACATTTTTTAAGGTAATTCAAAATGCTTTGCATAAAACATGGAATTTATGGAACCAAAAATTAATCAGGTTGTTTTATGAACCAAAAAACATTGTTAACCTTTTTTATTTAGGCCTAACTTTTTTTTTGTCAATGTTTTATATTTTTATTATGTTAAGTTGTATTTTTTTAATGTTTATTTGTATTGTATTTGTACAGACGTAGACGTACACAGTAAGTTTTTTTTTCTGTTAATTCTGTTTATGCTCCATGAGAGATATTTTGATAAGTAATTATGTATTTAAAAATGTACTAATTGTCATTAGTTAAATATAATCGTAAAGATTTATGCTCGTATGTGACAGTATAATCGTAAAGATTTATGCTCGTACGTGACAGACAGAACGGTAACTGTTAGTCTAACTTGTAACGTTATTTATCTGTCATTAATGTAAGTACAAGCACAAGCCTATGTCACTATGTGTAACCAATATCAAAGATACAGCTATTCATTTAGCTGATGCTATAAGTGAAAGTGGCCAGCTGTATTTTTTTTACTTACCCTGCAGCACACGTCCATAACGCTAAAATATGTGATGTGAAAGATTACATGACATTCTATTATTTTTGGCTGAAAAACAAGTAGGCTACAAAACGTTCCAAATGGCCCAAATTTTTCACATCATAGGCTACACTGTGCTTTTCATTAGTGTTATGGACATTAGAAAAAGTTATTTTTCCTTGGAATTGCACCTACTGTAGTGCTTCCAAACCATCACTAACATAGTACATATAATGTTTTGAACATATAAATACAATTACAATTAAAAAAAAATCTGAGAAAAAAAAAACAAAAATAAGTAAAAAAAAAAAAAAAAAAATGAGTAAAACAAACAAAAATAAACAACAAAATAAAAATTCCTTATTTTTCAATACGAAAAAAAAAAAAAAATCGATTTACAAGTACTAAAGTTTTTGTCACAAGTAGGCTAACAAATAACCAAAACATTTGCCACAGCAATTATAACGCGGGACAAATTCAATATCACCAATGGCTATCACAGGGTTGTTTTCAGTTCCATCAGAAAATATTGTTAGAGTAACTAAATTACATTAGCAATGGTCATACAGGTCAACTTGCAGCATGTGTAACTTAGTCCACGATATACGCGAAGAACAAATGACGAATCATTTTTACTTAGGTAACATTAGGCTACTGTCTCAATTACGTTTCAAATTGCCATAATGGGCGTGCTAATGTTGTTTTCCTCAGCGTCTCAGCATAATGACAGAGCATACGTCCATGTGAGCTAACGTTATGTTACTTTGCACAAACATGCATAACTTTGTTCGACTGTCATGAATATATGAAATGTCCATTGACATCAAGTACAAGTTAGCCAAGCATAGATGAATCTTACCTGTCCAGGAGAAAATTAGCAACGTTGGCGTCTGTGTTCAAATTCTTCTCCGTTTTCAGCTGTCTCCATCTTTCAAAAGCATCTCCAATACAAATTCTGGTTTTATTTCGGACTTTGTCGAATTTCTGAATTATAACGAGGTCTTTTTGATTTAGTAACATTAGACATTTTTATCCGACTGGAGTTAGGGTAGGTTACAGCAAAGCTGGCAACACGGATCCCGAAACACTACTGACTCCGTGATTGGTAGATAGGTGGAGGGAGGCGCGTCAGGCCAAAACACAAAATGACAACATCAACATCAGTTGAGGGCTGCAAGTCCACTTTTTAAATGACAATATCCTGGCCAAACTACTTTTGTCAGTGATATAAGTATTTGAAATGAACATGATTTCTTAATGTCTAGTGACACATCAGGGCCATTTTATGATTAATTGAAATAGATTTCTTACATACAGCTCCTTTAAGTGAAAAGAATCCTTTACCCACTATTTTTTTGTCTATTACATGTATAGATAGTCATTCATTAGCTGTATATTTGATAACTAGTATATTTTTGGGTTATGGTTAGACATCTATTAGATTTTCACTGACAGCCCAAATTTAGCCATGTTTAAGCCTAGACAGCCGGGCTATGTTTTGACGGCTATTAGACGTCTATTAGACATAAAATTGCTTGCTGGGTGTTTATTGCTGTTAAGTATCAGGCAACACTATTGTTGATCTTGCAGCTATTGTAGAGGATGATGTGAAACTTGTGCTGGGATTTACAGACATGATCATGTTAACATTCACATTTTTATCCATGAATCACAAACCACAGATCAGATTTCCACTGTAACTTGTATACGCTTCCAATATTGTCTTACATGATGGTTTTGTTTCTTTTAGTCAAACCTATAAAGTCACGTTGAGTAAGAAGTATGGGTCACAAAACCCTCTTGATTGTCAAGAATATTTCAACTAATCAAGTGATCGAAAGTCAAGTCAAGTGATTGAAAAAGTTTTTCCAAGGTCAGTTAAAAAAAAAAAAAAAACTCAAATGAGCTCATGGTATTTTTTTCCCCCCACCATGCAGTGTTGAAAAATACATTTAATTAAATTTTTTCCATGTGGTTTATTTGAACATGGTCAATGTGAGAAATAGTTTAATTGAAGAGATTAATTAATGCTGTTATTTACTGATTAAACTATGTATTGCTGTTTGAATTCTTTCTGAGTGTTCATGTCTCAGTCTCGCCATATTCATAGAGTTGTTGAAATTCTGCTCTCTTAAAATGGCACAATGAACCTGCTGTTCTTCACATTTAATAGTTTCAAACTATCAGATATTAATGACATCTCTGCTCAGCTTTTACTGACAATCAAGTTCATGTTTGTGAGAAACATCTGAAATCTCATTGCTCTGTCAGAAAAAAACCAAACAAAAAACATCTCACATAGGCCTGTTATAAACTGCTGTCAATAGATTATTTAAGAGTGTTATTTGTCCCCGAGTGTCTTTAACAGGAACTTTTAATAGTTTACAGAGAATTGTAATGATGAAATGCTTTCAAAATGTGATTAATATCAAACATAAAAATTTACTAATTTTAACATTTATTCATTTTATACAGAACATTTGATACAGAATAAAACTGCTGTAAGATTAATTTTCAGGTAGACTATCTGCAGCCTCAAAGCAGCTATCGGTCATCAGTTGGAAAAAGGTGGCTCAACCCCATTTGATGGGAGAATGATCAAGCAGACGTGTAATGACATTCTTGCAATGTATTAAATGCTTACAATTTTGCATTTGAGACAGTTGAAATGTCGTAGCAGTAGTGGAATGTTAGGAAGTGTTTGGGCATGCAGTTGGTGGAAGTAAAACAGTAAAGTTGTTGCTAATAGACAGACGCCTATGTATTCTTTTGAATAGACACATCACAGAAAAATTGGACATGAGGATAAAGTTTTATTCAAATTATATCGCTTATTGGAATATCTTGGGCAGCTTATATAGAATGGCTGGAGCAGTTGTCTAGCAGAATCTAATCTGACTTTTACATGTGTGTTTGAGATCACATTGAGTATGAAGACAGCTGAGAAAGACACAGCAGTTGAGATGGCATGACTCACACTCGGAAGTTCACATTCTGATCAGAGAGGAAAGAAGTGTTATAGATGTCATGGCAAAAATCACAGCCCTCAGGTATGCCATTTCAAAGATGCAAAATGATTGTGGGAAAACTGGCCACATCAAAAGATCAGAGGAAAAGTGCATGGGCTAACTTTGTAAAATGATCTGTTAATCACAAGAACGTCAAGCATTTTCCCCATGTCACCCTTTTGCAGACCATAAATCTATACGTGTTCCAGCGGCACACTTGTCTTGATAGGTTCAAGAGATGCTCTATCCTCAGGTTCCTGCGTCTCCCTGACCACATAGCTCTTACAGTCAGTTAGCGACATATCCTTTGACATCCACATCCATACAAGCCCAAAAGGTGGAGAGTTCTACCGGAGAGTTCTACTTTGTTCTTGATGGCCTGCATCATCAGTCCCTCTCAGGGCAGTAGAGAATTAGGAAGTACAAGCTGGTATCTGATTTTTCCCACCCTATATCTTTGGATCTGCTGTAGAGAACACTGTCCTTGACTTCCAACTTTTCCCAGAGTTTCATTAGTCTCAATCCCAGGGCGAGCTTATTATCCCTCTCTCTTCATGATGGTCTCCTTCTTCTGTCAACAAAGGATATCACACGACTGACAATGGGGTCAGCTCTTTGTTTCCCCCGTATTTCGAAAAAACTGGGAGTGTATCCACTCCTCCCTGATTCAAACTGTTGGCATAGTGGGTCAACTGAGCACCGTGTGCAGGTCTGCTGGATTCCTAACCTAGACAGGAATCAAAAAAATAGCTTTCACACCTTCACTTCTTATCTGGCTCAAGCTCCCAACTTGAACACTCTGAACACTATCCTCAGAATATTGATGGAGTACATTCACTGACAGTCGGAAAGCTTATTGAACCGATTCTGAAGTTACATGATGAGCCTTACTTTCCAAGGCTTCACAGACTTCCAGAGTTCTAACAAAGTGACATTAACTCAAAAATTATAGCAAAACACATCACTTACATTTTCATGCTTCTTTTAGCTCATGATTGAAGATGTATTGTCATTTGTGCACTGTTAACTTTAGCAGCTGTTTTAGTAAGAAAATGACAGAGAGTATCTTTAGGTTATGAGTTAAACTCATAGTTGTGGTTTGACTTCTGCTCTGTGGTCTTAACCATATATTTATACTGGTACAAATATTTATGCTTTTTCTACATCTTTAGTTTCACAAACCTCAAAATACCAATACAAGAGCAAAGATTCACAGAATGTCTGTGGAATTTTCATTGACTTCCCTTTTTTAGAAAAATGTTCATAAACTGCTGCAAAGTCAATCTACATGAAATATGGTGATGTATACAAAAGCACATTTGTGACAGCACAGCAACTGAATTTTGCCAGAATTTAATGACACATACATTGGATTTGTTTATTCAGGTTGACCGTCAGGGCCCAGGTCTGGCAGTATTGCTGCAGCAGGTCCAGGTTCTGCTGTAAACCATGTTGAGTGGGAGACAGCAGAACCAGATCATCTGCATACAGCAGGCATCTGATCTGTGAGTTGTGTAGGGTGAGGCCAGGGGCTGCAGATCGCTCCAGACTGCTCGCCAGTTCATTGATGTAAATGTTAAATAATGTTGGGCTTAAGCAGCCGCCCTGTCTCACTCCACGCTCCTGCGACTTGTACGTTTAGTGCTGATTTTTACGCCACATTTACTTTGAGTGTACATTGATTTGATAAGGTCATAGGTTTTACCCCCTAAGGTACTTTCAATCATTTTTTAAAATAGTCCTTGGTGCCAAATTGAGTCAAAAGCTTGTTTGAAGTCGATAAAGCATGCATATATTTTACCTTTATCTTGGTTAACATGTTTTTCAATTAGAGTATGTAATGTATAGATGTGATCAGATGTACTGTAATTTGGTAAAAATCCGATTCGACTTCTGCTCAGTACATTGTGTGTGATGATGAAGTTTAATAGTCAAGCATTTATTATGCTACACTGTAAAAAAAAATCCTGTAAAAAAACGGTAAAAAGTCTGGCAGCAGAGTTTCCAGACGGATTCCGTTAAATTACAGCAAATAACCATTTCACAAAATTACATACAAAAACTGTAAAAATACAGAACAGACTTTACAGTCAAAATTCATTAAATTACAGTATATTACTGTTGATAATAATTTATTAAACCGTGAAAAACGGATAAATTATGTCAGATTAAATCGAAAATTACTAACTTTCAGGTTAATCTCTGCAAATTGAAGGTTTTTATGAGTTATTTTATCAAGCTGCTCTGTCCATCTACAGTTATTTACTTTTAAAATATAGATTTTCCATGTACAATAACTAAGAAATTATTTATAAAAATGCACTTAGCACAAATTCAAAAACAAATGTTTGCATTTTACAGTATTAATCTTTATTTTTACAGAACCACTCACAACTACAATCAATCTATAAATTAATTACTTAGAAATGCATAAAATTAAAAACCAATTTCTGTTAAATTAACAAAATATAGTACCAAATACATTTAATCAAAGGAACATGCACATGTACGGTATTAGTCATTGTACATAAGACATTGTATGTCAAGTTACTTAAATTATAGGAAATTCAAGCTTAGTATATAGAACATCTACATTAAAAGACAATTTCTGTATACTTTTATACTGTAATATTGCTGTTATTTATACATATGATTACATTTTATCCAAAGTGACTACAAGGAGTACAACCCAGGTGAAAAAAAGTACATTTCTATAATATACTTAAAGTGCTCTATTTTAGTGCACTAATTTTGTACTTAATATACTAAAAATGTATCTTTAGTACTTCTTAAGATAATCTTAAGATCATCTAAGTGTACTCAACTGTGCTATTTTGAGACACAATGAAATATGAACTAAAATGTGCTTTTAATATACTATCTCTGTATTTAAAAAATATATTTAGATACCACTTACATAGTACTTACATAGTTCATTTGAATCCATAGTGTACTACAAGTGGTAATTAAATATATTTTTTAAATACAGAGATAGTATATTAAAAGCACATTTTAGTTCATATTTCATGCTGTCTCAAAATAGCACAGTTGAGTACACTTAGATGTTCTCAAGATTATCTTAAGAAGTACTAAAGAAGAATTGTTAGTATATTAAGTACAAAATTAGTGCACGAAAATAGAGCACTTTAAGTAGATTATAGAAATGTACTTTTTTTTTTCACCTGGGAATGGATGCAACAATAAGTACAATGACAATTTCCAGTTAGTCTAGCACAGTATGCATAGAAATTATTTTTTTCAGTTAATCAGATAGTATCATCAGGACAGTTGTTCACACACAAAAAATGCATCTTTAGCAGTCTCTTGAAAATGGTTTGAGTTAGTCAGGTTATTCCACCAGCATGGGACAGTCCAAGTAAAGGTCAGTTAAAGTGAGTTTGTGCCCCTTTGGGATGGCACCACAAGATGCTGTTCACTTTCAGAGCGCAAGCTTCTGGAGGGTGTATTTGAGAGCCAGTTGTTGCTCTGTTGTGTAGCATTTTCCGATAGGAATGGCCTGGTCTTCCCAATGTTGTACTGGGCAAATCTTCAAGATCAGGCAGTTCTAGCACTGTGTTCTGTGAAGTTTAACTGATTGATTATAACACAAAGGATGGGTGGCTGAAACCACGAGAACTTCTGTCTTGGCAAGGTGGAATTGAAGGTAAAGGTCATCCAGGTGAAAGTCGGAAATTTCCATCAAGCAGGCTAAGATGCGAGCAGCTACTGGTTGATCATCTGGCTGGAATGAAAAGTAGAGATGTGTGTCAGGATAGCAGTGATAGGAAAAGCCATGTTTCTGAATGATTCTAGTTACAATTACAACAAAAAATACTGTACAGAACAGCAGCATGAAAAGATGTAAACAAAGAATTTGTTGTATAAGAATAGTACTCTTTCCACACCTGGACTGCAATGCTGCTGTAGATCTCCAGTCTTTCCACATGACCTGAAATCATGAAGAAATAAATTAGTTGGCTAATACATTAATTCAAACATGCCAGCATATGTTTTCCTGAGACAGTGCAAATCCTCAACGTTCTTTGATCTGGAATTTTTATATCCAACTATCCAATGTATCTTATGATTCAGTATTGACAATTTACTCAGGTCATGTAATATTTTTTCTATTATTAGTATTTATTATAACACTAATATATGCATACTACTCGTGTTTGCAAGCAGATGCGCTCAGAATATTTAATTTATAATGTTGTTCATATTGTACTCTCATCTGCTTTCATGTAACGTATAACTTGGACCTATATATATCATACTATAGTATGAGTTGTAGCCTACAGGCTGCAGAGTGGCAGTTAGCCACATTAATCGTTCAGTGTATCAAAAGAGATTGAAAAAATGGCGGTACTATCACATCTAAACGAAGATATAAACACTTGAATGGACTTTATAAATAACTAATCTTTCTTGGTTTAAAATGGAAAATTGAAAGATACCTGCTGCAGCGGCAGTTACCTTACGTTATGTGTCTGAACACAGTTTAGAAATACTAACATTAGCTTTTTCAAAACTATAAACAATATAAATGTGTAGCCACACGATATAAAATATCACACACATGTAGAATTTAACTCTTACCTCAGCCAGTGATCGGTTGGTATGATGTCCGCTGTGGTCTTCTCGCTGAAAGGACGTGTTAGTTTTTCGTTTTTCCTCACACTGTTCCGAAGAATGGACAGACGGATGTGTTCAAATAAATTCTCCTGCCCACGACGACTGCTCTTTACAATTGCTTTACACTACTGTTAATCTCACGACCCAAAAGCATAGCCTGCCCTGAAATACATTCAAATTACCCGCGACGCTCGCCCTTCCATCACTGTACGGCTCTGACCGGGAACTGTTGTGGGCGGGACTAACGGAAAAGTAATCGGCGGCAAATTTGAATCTGCGTCGCGCGCGCGCACACACACACACACACACACACACACACACAAACACAAGCAAAGCTACGCATTTGCAGCTCGATTTGGAAAAACATAAAATGTACATATCAATAATAGATATGTTCAGGAAATTTAGAGGAGAATAAGTCAAGGCCAATCAGCGGTTTCAAAATAAGCATATGTGTAAGTTGAGGTTAAAATATTAGTAAAATAAACAATGCATAATATATAGAAGGCCTACACACCTTATGTACCAATACTATAATTGAACCTTAAAAAACTAACTTTCACCAACACATTATCTTAAATGGAAGAGGAAAAAACATGTTGAATGGCTGTTGATTTCTCTAGTTCTACATTTGTTCCCTTTTTTCTATTTTTACAGAAAAAATCTGTAAAATATTAATCAACATTTTGTGTAAATTTACACATTTTTCTGTAAAAATACAGAACATTTCTTTTAAAAAACAGAAATTTAATGTAATACTAAAATACATGCAATTCCCTGTAAATTTAATAGTGGAAAATTAAATTACAGCAAATATCTGTAAAACAACATGCATTTCAGTGTATAATGACAAAACGGAAAAAATCTGTAAAAAAATACAGACCATTACCTGTAAATTTACATTTATTTTTAACAGTGTACACAATAACTTTCCCAGGTTGCTTCTCACACAGATGCCTCTGTAGTTGATCAAATTTATCTCCATTTTTAAAGATTGGTGTCATCAAGCCAGGGAAGCCAGGGAACACAACACACATTTACATTAGGCACTAACCAGATGATTGTTTGAATTTGCTTACAGTTTGTGTTTGTTACTTTATTAAACAATGTTTGGAAATGACTTTCCCATATTTCTCCTTTTTGGATTGCCAATTCTTCATGATCAGTTTAGTTTTTTTCAGATTGTTCCACTTTTCCCAAAATTGGTTTGTGTTCACAGACTTCTTGATTATTGTCAGTTGTTTTTGGGTGTATTGTGCGTTTTTGGTTCTGAGTGTATGTTTGTATTGTTTTAGTATTTCACTGTAAAGAAGGTGGATCTCTACATTATGTGGATCTTTGTGTTTCTGATTTGACAATGTTCTCAGTTTTTTGCGAATAGTTTGGCAGTCCTGATCAAACCAATTTTTGTCGTTTTTGGGTATTTGATTTTTTCCATTTTTTGTTTTCAATTTGGATTGTTTTGCTGATTTTTCAAATATGTAATTTATATCTCTGACAGCAAGATTGACACCTTCATTAGTCTGAGTATAGGGTGTTATTTAAAAAGTTATCTATCAGCGCTTGTATTTTTTGACTGGTAAGTGCTTTCTGATATTCTTCAGCGCTGTTTCAGCCCATTTATGGTTTTCTGATGTTGTACAGCTTACTGGGCTTTGTGTTAATGATATTTTCTGTCTTTTTGAGATACACAGTGATTTGACTGTGATCAGACAGAGGGGTTAGTTTCTTTAGCAGTGAATGATCTGAGAGATGAAGGATCTATGTCTGTTATCATATAATCAATTGTGCTATTCCCATGAGGTGAACAAAATGTGAATCTCCCTAAAGTGTCTCCTCATAACCTTCCATTGATGATATTCAGACCCAGGCTTCGACAGAGCTGCTGGAGGACTTTTCCATTCTTGTTTACTATATGATTGTGGTTATTTCTGTGGATATGGGAGAAATGTGTTATTAATAACAGTCAGTTTGTTGTTGATATATTTGCTCCCTTGTGCGTCGGTGAAGTCCGGCTGTAGTCCCGTTCTTGTCTTTAGGTCCCCGCAGATGAGCAAGTTTCCCTGGCCCTGGAAGTGGCTTGTCTCTTCCTGTAATGTGGAGAACATGTCTTCGCTGTAGTAGGGGGACTCTGATGGCGGGATGTATATGGCACATAGGAATATATATTTTCTGTATGGGAGCAGTTCCTTGTGGATTTTAAGCCAGGTGTAGTATTTGCCTTGCTTTACTGTGTTGATGTGGTTGTGGAATTTTGATTTGTACCAGATTATTTGTCCTCCTGAGTCTCTTTCCTGTCGGACTGTGTTAAGTTTTTGTGATGGTAGGATGATTTCTCTGTAGTTGGGTGGGCAGTGGGTGATGGCGTCTGCCCTGCTCCATGTCTCCTGTAGAATTATAATATCTCTTTGATGTTCTTCTGGAAATCTGTTTTTGAACTCTTTAGTCCAAAGGCTGTTGAATTTAAGCCTTGAATATTCCACATTGATAGAGTCATTTTAAGTGTGTGTCTGTTTGTATTACTCTTGTACATTATTTGACAAGTTTGGAGCAGGTGATGTTCAGCAGGTGTCTTATCTGATTGAGTTCAGCAGCTGCAGGGTTCTGTGGTTGTTGGGCTGCTGTGGTATAGCTCTGTGATGGCGCTCCAAGGGTCGAGTCCTGTCTGGTTCTTGGAGGAGGATGGACGTTTCTTTGTGGTTGGGAGCTGCTCTTGCTGTGTAAGTTTCTGCTGTTTTCTGATTTACCAAATGCTGTGCTTTTCAGCACTCTTGCGAAAAGTTGTACTCCTTTCTTGTTGAGGTGTATGTGGTCATACATATCATGGGGTCGAATGTCTTTAGGCCAGGTGAACCTTTGGAATGAATGCACAGGTTCTGGAACAGTTCTACATTGTTTCCATGGATCACGTGAAAAGGCACATCACTCCGTGGCAGTAACGTGGACAGGGTTATTTTAGCTTCTGGGAAGCGTTCTGAGGCTTTGATTGCCACCTCTCTGAGCATAGGAGCCATGTTGCTCTTCGCTGCTCGTAAGTCGTTTGTCCCTGTGTGGACTACGTTGTGCTTGTAAGTTTCTTTCAGATTTTTATCAGATAAGAGCTGAAGAGCCCTGCTTGCATTTGGGCACCACATTTTCTGTGCTTTCATTTTTGGAAACAAGAGTTTCTCATTTATGTATTTTCCATTGGATTCGATGAGAATAAGAGCTTCTGTTTCAGTGGGGTTATCTGGATCGGTGCTGTGGATGTTGGTCTGTGGATCTGATGAAGAGTGAGGATCGTCCACTGCGGGTGATTGGTGATTGTCAGTGGGGAGACAGGTCAAGTGTTTAGTGTGAGATCCTTTGAAAGTTGAAACATGAAGAAGTTGTTCCTTCATGTTATTTATAAGTTCATCTTTCTTTTCGAAGTTCTGATTTCAGCACAGACAGTTCTTCATGCATTTCTGTTTTAATTTCAGCTACTTGTCTTCTGAAAGTTTAATTTTAATTTCTTCAGCTCTTCTCTGGCTTGGTGAAGTTCCTTTGACATCATTTTTGATATGGGAGATTGTTCTTTGTTTCTCAGCAATTCAGTTTTTTTTTTATTAATTTTTTTCTCTTGTACATTATTAATTCTTTTAGTTCCACCACATCTATTTTCAGGAGTGAAAATTTCTCTTTCATTTTTGATATGGGAGATTGAATTAAAGGTGCCGAAGAACATGTTTTTAAAAGATGTAATATAAGTCTAAGGTGTCCCCTGAATGTGTCTGTGAAGTTTCAGCTCAAATACCCCAGTCCTTTTCAAGGAAAAGAAAGAGTGAATTTTTGAAAGAGAGCAAACAGCAATTTATTATTAATTTTTTTAACTGCCTATTTTGGGGCCTCCTCCATCATTGGGGGAGCCGCCAATACGTGGAATGCGCCGATGCGGTGCAGGGTGCGCAGCCCCTTCCAAGGCGGGTAATTCTCCGCCGTGGACAGGCGGCTCCACGCCCCAAGAGCTCTGAAAGAGTGCGAGGGTAGTTGCCTTAAACAGCACCTCGCCCTCCGGGCGACAAAACGGTGCGCGCCCTGGGTCAATGTCCACTGGTTCACACTTTGGTTGGAGCTGAGATGAGGGATGTTAAGCTCGCTTTCTTATCCCAGGCCGGCCTCTTCGGCGACCGTCGAGGACTTCGCTCAAGTTCTCGGCATGCAAAAGCAGACGGAGGCCATCAAGATGCCCAGGCTTTGCCACCAATCCGCCAGGGCCGTGCCTTCGTCTGCTCCTCGCCGAGGGCGTCCTCCTGCGGCTCCGGCTCCTGTGAGTGAACCCTCCCATCCTCCTCGAGCCACCCGCAGGAAGGCCACGCCCCCTGCCCAGCCCGCCAGCCTCCTTCTAAGAAAAAGAAGAAGGCCAGCGGCCCTGCAACAGGTTTTGTCTAATCGCGCTTCTTCCCCCGGGAAGGGCCCGGGGGTATCCTGTGTTTTTCTTTTCTTTCTGTTCCGCCGCTGGCCGCGAGGAGCGTATTTAAAAGAGCAATCCGAAACCTTGTCATATAAGATGTTGGGGGGTACAGCCTTCGCTCCCTCTTTGACTCCTTCCTTTCTGGCGCCCCGGGAACCGCCTTCCCACGAGCCCACTCGGAGCCATTGATGGACTCCACTCACAGCTCCATGCACTGCTCCCGAGTTGGGCCAAGCTCCATGCTGCCCCCCGTGGGTACTTCTGTTGTCCGGATGGTTCCATTACGGAGTTTGGGGGCGTGGCACGCCTTCCCACCTGTCCCTGCTCATTCAGACAATCAGACTGAGATTCAGTTCGAGGCGTCCCCCCAGGTTAGCGGCGTTCTGTTACCTCGGTGAAGTCCCAACGCCTCTGTCCTGCGGGCGGAATTGTGGTTCTTTTGGCGAAGGACGCAATGTGTTCAAGCCGAGATAGTCTGGGTTTTGCCCTTACTTCATTACCCAAAAAAGGTGGGGGGTTACATCCTGGATCTGCGTGTCTTGAATGCCCTTCACAAGCTCCCGTGTTCACGGTAATTCTCACGTGCGTTCACTCCCAATTGGTTGCAGCAAAATAACGACTTTCATGTCTCGTCTTCGACACAGACCGTCTCGGTTTGCGTGAGGGGCGGGCATCCTACCCTTCGGGCTGTCCCTGTCTCCTCGCGTCTTTACCAAACGTAGAGTCAGGGAAGTGGGCGTTCGGATAACCTCGACGATGGTATTCTGGCCAGTCGGCTCGGGCTTGGACAGGACCCCATCGCCATTGGCATATCACTGCCTCATTTAACTCCTTGCGCTGCGCCGGTTTCACCGCTGTGCAGGGCAACATGTATTCCGGAGACAACACAACATACTCAACCACCAAGGTGGTCTACGCTCCCGTCGATGTTGCAACTCGCCCGCCATCTCCTTTGGAGTCAGCGCCGACTCAGGTCGCTGCGCGCCTCCTAATCCCGGGCGACATCGTGCGGCCGACGCGCTTCACGACAGCTACGCTCCCGGGGAAAATAGGTGGTCCAGCTGATTTGGACTGGTTCGGGAAAAGGTGGACCTGTTCGCTTCTCGGGAATCCACCCATGATATTCGCTCGAGGGGATGCACGGGATGGCACACATGTCAAATAGTCCCCCAGTAGCCTCCTTGCACAGACATTGCAAGGTCAGGGAGGACGAGGAGCAGGTCTTGTTAGTTGCGCCATACTGGCCCAACCGGACCTTTCCCGAACTATGCTCCTCGCGACAGCCCATCCCTGGCGCATCAACATTACCGTGACAAACACTTGGGATTCCCCTCGGGTAATCCCATATGTGTTTGTCCCGGTAGTTTCCCTGATGTAAACCCGTGTCTTTCCCTGGGCGGCTTCGTTTTGCCCTGTCTCTGATTCAGTCGTTCCTCCTGGAAGGTAGGACCTACATCAGAGATCTTCCATATGCGTTACTGTTCTCAGACCAGTCCATATGTGTTTTCCACACATTATATACACATTATATTATAATACTGGCTGCCCTTGTGTAATGCTTTGAACATGGGCTGGCATATGCAAATATTGGGGGCGTGCACTCCAACTGTTACATAACAGTCGGTGTTATGTTGAGATTCGCCTGTTCTTCGGAGGTCTTTTAAACAAATGAGATTTACATAAGAAGGAGGAAACAATGGTGTTTGAGACTCACTGTATGTCATTTCCATACTGACCTCATGTTATTCAACTATGCCGAGGTACATTAAATTTTTGAATCTAGGGCACCTTTAAGGCTGTTGCAGTTGTTTTCTTATTTTGGATGTCTTTTACAGGAGAAGGGGTTGTTTTTATATTTGTATGATCTTGTATGAGACTTGTATTAAGACATGCCTGCTATTTAATTGTATAAAGTCAGCTGTAAATGCTTGGAGGGCAGCTCCGAGCCTTGGATCATGACAGTGTCGTTATGATATAAGTTCAGAGATACAATTCTTGATTCCTCATTTCCTTCAGCATCTTCAAATACCAGGATCTGTCTGCCTTTACAGATGCCTCTTTTTGTGGTGAAGGTAAAGTGTTGGCACAAAGCAGTATGCCATAAGGAGCTGTTTTCAGTGTAGAAGAGCAGGTTGGTCATTGAATTGTGGTCATAGTCAGCAAACAGTGTTTCAGGATGGTCCTTTATCTGTTTATGCCTGTGGAGCTGTTTAGAATGTTCAGAGCTCCTCTGAGGGTACACAAAGGGGCGGGGCTTGCATGCCGCAGTGGCCATCGCTGGTTTTATAATGTAAACAAATAACTGAAAAAATTGTCTCTTTGTTTGTTTTTGAGAGTTCCTCTGTGAACTATATACAAATATTGATCAACATGTCCACAATATTAAAATATTGATTAAAATATGTGCATAGACAGGAAAAACAAGACCAAAATGACCGTCCTCATTGACACTGTCGTATAAAAAACATCAAAAATATTCCTCCTGAAGTGAATATTGTTTTTCAAAATGTATGTATATATATATATATATATATATATATATATATATATATATATATATATATATATATATATATATATATATATATATATATATATATATATATATATATATATATACTCCTCCTGAAATAGCTTAAATATTGTTTCAAAAGTTTTGATATCCTCCTTTGTTTCTCTGAGGTTTCAGTCTGTGAATAACTTCATACAGGCCTTGGTCTGGAAGGGTCACAGTTTGAGAGGTCTTCTCTCTGTGGCAGTTGTGTGGCCCTTTGGGTTGCTCTCAGTGAGTTGTCTTCTGCTGTTTTTCTTGGTTGATTTAAAGTCCTCTTGTGGGTAATATGTTGTAAGAAGTCTTTTTGTTTTAAAATTTGTCAGAACTAAATGTCTGTCTTATTTTAAAACAACATTAAAAGTAAAATAATCAAGAGCTAAATTTGTTGCTTCTGCTGCTCAACGGAACTCTCTCTCTCTCTCTCTCTCTCTCTCTCTCTCTCCAATTCAACTCAATTCAATTCAATTCAATTCAATTCAAATTTGCTTTATTGGCATGACTTACACAGTATTGCCAAAGCAGTGGCCATTACATAAGCAATGAACAAATAATGATTATATAATGCATAAACAAAATAAGAATAAACATATACATATACAATAAACAACATATATATATATATAAGAAATAACAACAACCAAAAAAAAAAAAAAAAAAAAAAAGATAATGTAAAAAAAAAAATGTACATACATTTAGATGTTAAGAATATTTCTGACTCTAGTTTTGTCCACTGGCTGCTGACTCTCTTAGATTGTGGCAAGCTGTTACATATTTTGCTGCTGTTTCATTTAAGTTGGAGTTTTCTCCCAGAATATGATTTATTTTTTTCTGTATTTGATAATGCCATAAAATTTGGTTCTAGTAGTTGGAATTTAGCGAAATAGTCCGATCAAATGTTGAGATAGTGATCCCAGTGCAGCAGGAAGTGTTCCTCTGACTCCACCTCTCTCTGAGAGCACAGTGAACACAGTCTCTGCTCTCGCGGCTGCCATCTCTGTCTGTGCCGTCGTCTCTCTACAGCTAGGCTATGATCACTCAGCCTGTATCTGGTTAGGGTCTTTCTCACTTTATGTTCTTTAACACAGCTTAGATATTCTGCTGGTTTGTAGTCTCTTTTTAGTTGTAAATAGAGTTCTATCTTCTTTTGTAATTTAGTGGCATCTTTAGTTGATGTAATTTTGTTTTTGTAATTGAACAATTTGGTTGGGCTGGATTATGCTGTGTAGGTTTGGCTGTAGTTTCAGCACCAGCTGTGATACGGCACTCCTGATCAGGTTCTGCTCCTGACACTGTAGAGCTTCTGCCTGGTATGAGCTCGGATCACTGTATTTAAGGTGCTGGTAGAATTTCAGAGCTCTTTTTTTGGTTATCAATAAAGGGTATTGTCCTAATTCAGCTCTGCATGAGTTGTTTGGTGTCGCTCTGTTTACTTTTAAGATGCTTTTACAAATTTGAGTGTGCAGAGTTTTAATTTCTTCTTTTTCCCATTTTGAAAAATCTTGGTTTTTTAGGGGTCCCCATACCTCACTGCCATATAGAGCAATTGGTTCAATTATTGCTTTTAATATTTTCAGCCAGGTTTGAATTGGAATTTCATGTCGAATTGTATTTTTAATCATGTAGAAGACTCTCATTGCTTTTGCTCTCAGCTCTTTCACAGCCAGATTGAAGTTCCCTGTTGAACTCAGTTTTAGACCCAGATAGGTGTATTCATAGGCGTGTTGGAGGACCTGGTTTCCTGCTCTAAAGGTGTATCTATTTTCTCTACACCTGGATCTGTTTTGAAAAATCATTATGTTTGTTTTTGCCAAGTTAATTTTAAGAGCCATTGTTTGACCGAATGTCTCTATGATGTCGAGGAGTTGTTGTAGTCCCTCTTTTGTTTTTGACAGAATGACTAAATCTGCAAAGGAGACATTTAATTTCTGATTCAGTCAGAGTTGGGCCGGGGGCAGTCGAATTATTTAATGCTTTGGCTAAATCGTTTATATAAATGTTAAATAGTGTGGGGCTCAACGGGCAACCTTGACAGACTCCTCGTTGTTGGGAGAAAAATTCTGTCCATTTGTTCCCTATTGTTACAGCACATGTATTGTTTTTATACATGGTGCTGATCAAATCAAATGTTTTCCCTCCAGTCCCATATTCCAGTAGTTTTAGGAAGACTCCTTCATGCCAGATTGAATTGAAAGCCTTTTCAAAGTCAACAAAGCAAGCAAAGATTTTGGTTTTGTTTTGGTATACATGTTTATTAATGATCGTGTGGAGGGTGTAAATATGGTCAGATGTTCTGTGCTTGGGCAGAAATCCAATATGACTTTTATCCAGGATTTTGTGGGTTTTGAGAAAGTTCTGCAATCTTATATTAATAATCGAACAGAATATTTTCCCCAGGTTGCTATTGACACATGCGCCTCTGTGATTGTTTGCCTCAAATTCGTCTCCTTGTTTAAGGATTGGTGTAATCAGGCCTTGATTCCAGGTGTCGGGGAAATATCCTACACTCAAAACAATGTTGAATTTGATTATTGCAGTCTTGAATTTGTCATTGGTGTATGTGATCATTTCATTTAATATTCCATCAATGCCACATGCCTTGCTGGGTTTTAATGCATGTAGTCTATCTGTTAGCACGTTTATTGTAATTGGGAAGTCCAGGGGGTTCTGATTGTCTTTAATTTTTCTTTCAGGATTTCTAATTTGGTTTTTATTTCATTTTGAGCAGGATTTGTTTCGGTTGTTTTGTACAAATTTTCAAAGGGTGTCCTCCATATGTTCCCGTTTTGAATGGCCAGTTCTTCCTGTTGTGGTCTATAAAGAGTATTCCAATTGTTCCAGAAGTTACTGGTATTTATTGACTCCTCCATTGCTTGAAATAATTGCTCTGTATGCTCCTCCTTTTTTGCTCTTAGAGTTTGTTTGTAGACTTTAAGAGCTTCATGATATTGATGGTGGAGTTCTTGATTGTCTGGGTCTCTATGTTTTTGATTGGTTTGTTGGTTTGTTTGTAGACTTTAAGAGCTTCATGATATTGATGGTGGAGTTCTTGATTGTCTGGGTCTCTACACTGTAAAAAAAAATCCCGTTGTTTTTACGGAAAAATACCGGCAGCTGTGGTTACCAGAACAATACTGTAAAAATGACATCAAACCGTAAACATACTTACGGAGTTACATGTGAATTTTACATTTTAAATATGTATATTTAACATTGGATTTCAGTAATTTCATTAACTGATATAATGTTAATTTACCCTCCTAATGAAGTACTAATATCTGTTTTGTATCTTTATAATACACTGACAGTCACCAAACACAGTGGTGATGAGAGTCACATGATGAATCAAAGTTCATCACAAGCAGCTTTTCCACAAGCTGAGGAGGACAATACTAATATATAGAAGGTGCACACAGTGTCATTCACACACACACACTAAACACCATCATGGTAACATGCATGAAATTTTAAAAATGCAATAAACATTAATTTAACAACATTAGATGTAACATAAAACCCTAATTTACATAACTGATTAGAAAAAAATGAGAAAAACTAAGAAGAAACAGAGTTATTTCAACAAAAATATATCAAATGTGAAGTGTCACGCAGGGAATTGTGGGAATGTCAATTTACGGTTTTTCACTGTAAATTTTACAATGAATTTGTTATTTTTCACTTTCAAAAACTGTGAATTTAACGGTATTTTACCGTAAAATTACATTAAATGTACTGTTAGATCTATTACAGTTATTCACCGTATATAGTACGGAAACTTTCTGTAAACCAATTAACAGTTTTTCACCGCAGCATTTTTACAGTCTTTTACTGTTAAAATCACGGTAATTTTTTACAGTTTATGTTTTTGATTGGTTTCCTTTTTGATGATTTTTTCAAATTGCACATGGATGCTGATTGGTGGAATATGTTGGTGATGTCACATAGTGCCAGATTTATGCCTATTTTATTTTGTGGATATGTGTTAATTATACATTTATCCAATACTAATTTGATAGTTTGACTTTCTATTGTACTATGATAATTTTCTGTGCTGTTTTTTGTCCACTTGTATGATTGTTTCAGCTTTAGTAAATGAGAGGGCTGTCTGCATATTAGACATTATTATATGTAGATAAAATGTAATTTTACAGTGGTCTGACAGAGGTGTTTGAGGACTGACTGTGAATGCTCTGAGATGCACTGGGTCAATGTCTGTAATGAAATAATGTATCGTTACCCAGAGTTAAAGGTATAACTGCAAAAAGTCTCTTCCTGTATGTGACCATTCACTATATACAGGCCCAAAGAATGACAGAGGTCTAGAGGTCTAGTTTTCCCTTTTGTTTGTGAATTTGTTATAATTTCTGAGGTGGTATGAGAGCAGAGGGTGGCTGGTGTTTGTAATATATTTGTTCAACAAAGTCTGGTTCATTTCCAGTTCTGGCATTTAAATCGCTACACATTAACACATTTCCTTTTGTCTGGAAATGGAAGATCTCATCTTGCAGGATGGAAAAGGTTTCTTTATAGGGAGATTCAGCCTCAGGGGTAAATATGTAGCACACGGGAATATGTGACGGTCTGTGGAGAGACCATGTCTTTTTGGATTTTTAACCAAATTTAAACCTTCCTGATTTTTATAGATTTGATTGTCTATGAATCTCTAGTTTGGTTGAAAGAACAATTTCTCTAAATCCAATTGAGCAGCCAGTGGACAAATCTCTTACATTCCATGTTTTTTTTGTTATTTGTCACAACCGCACTGCCTGCACCATCAGACACGGACACTTACGCCACGCCCACTCGTTCACAATCACCGGAATTCTGATCACCTGTGCATCATCACCAGAGCCACATATAAGCACGCCACACTCAACCACTCGCTGTCTGGTCTTGGACCTACCCCTGACTGTTCCCTGCGTCTACTAACCTGTGGATTACTTACCTGTTCCGGTCTTCCTCATCGCCCTCATCTCCTGCCTCGTCTTCATCATCTTCCTCGTCTTCCTCGTCCTCCCCGTCTACAAAGGAAAGTAAACAGTTATCATCCATTAAGTGTTCTACGTGTCAAGATATCCTCCTGTATTCAGCTTGTGTCCGATACCTCTGTTTAATAAACTGTTTCACTTTGCACTTACCTCTGTGTCCTCGTCTGTGTCTGACAGAAGACCAGACCGTATGCAGAGCTCTCCGGACACAGGCGGGGACCGCACCGCTGACCCATTCACTGCCCTGGTTCAAGCTGTACGGTCCTCACTGATGCAAAACACCAACCCTTCACCACCAGCGGCTAGCACGACCGTACAGCCATCACCATCACCTGCGGCACCCTTCACTTCCTCAGCTGCCTCTGCGAGTCCCATGGCCCTACCAGCGACATACAACGGTGCGGCGGAGGATTGCAGTGGGTTTCTGTTACAGTGTTCACTATACATGGAAGCGAACTCCTACCTGTTCCAACATGAGAGAGGCCGAGTGGCATTCATCATCTCCTTGCTCTCAGGACGAGCACTGCAATGGACGCAGTCCTTGTGGGAATCGAATGCTCCGGTCACTGGCTCTGTCTCCACCTTCTGTTCTCATTTAAAGGAAGTCTTCGGTCAACACGCTGCCGAAATGTCTATTCATGACCAACTCTTCAACATTCATCAAGGAAAGAGAGAGACCGCTAGTTCATATGCTTTACGTTTCCGCACATTGGCATGTAAGAGCGGTTGGAATGAAACCACCCTCATAACTGCATTCCACCACGGCCTCCGAGATGAGTTAAAACAACTAATCGTAGTTTATGAAGATTCCCTGGGTCTTGAGTTATTAATCCAGAAAATGGTCCGAGTATCACAACGTCTATCAGCCTGTGGTATCACCGCGCCCGCTGTCAATCCTCTGCCCATTCAACCATCTGTCGCACCTCCAGCACCAGAACCCATGCAGATTGACACCCACCATCTCACCACTACCGAACGCCAACGCTGCATTAACCAACAGTTGTGTTTGTATTGTGGGGGAGATGGACATGGGATTTCCACCTGCCTGGTGCGATCTCCACGCCCAGCGGTGAGTACAATTCAGTTACCTCCACATACTGCTCATCTTACAAAGACCTTGGTGTACGTTAATAATTCTCACTCCTCCATTTCAGCGCAAGCCCTCATCGACTCCAGGTCGGCCGGGAACTTCATCAGTCAGCAAACCCTCCAAAGACTGAATGCACGTCGCCAACGCTGCCCAGTCGTCCTCAGGATCACCACGATACAGGGAAAGCCGCTGGGCCGAGGTCGAGTCTGCCATTTCTCCCCCACACTTACTCTCCGCATCGGTCATCTGCATGAGGAGACCATCACATTCATGGTGCTGGAGGAGTCAACCGCTGACATAATCCTGGGACGCCCATTGTTAAACCTGCATCAACCCCACATTCACTGGTCCTCTGGCGAAATCCTCAAATGGGGTGAAAACTGCTTCCAGAACTGTATAACTCGTCCAATTAAAGTCAAACCCAAATCCTCTCCAGTCTACCAACAGCTTCCAGTGCAGTCTACATCTGTGGAAAGTCCTGACACCCACGTAATCGTAACCATTCCTCCAGCTTACGGGGCGTTCCAGGATGTCTTCAGTAAGCGGTTGGCTACCAAACTTCCACCTCATCGGCCATGGGACTGCGCCATAGACCTCCTGCCTGGGGCTACCTTACCCAAAGGCCACATCTATCCACTGTCCATCCCGGAGCAGCAGGCCATGGAGGAGTACGTGCACAAAGCGCTCCAACAAGGGTTCATAAGACCATCTACCTCCCCTGCCGCTTCGAGCTTCTTCTTCGTGGCAAAAAAGGACGGAGGCTTGCGGCCGTGTATTGATTATCGTCATCTCAACTCCCAAACCGTTAAATTCAGTTATCCCCTTCCTCTGGTTCCTGCAGCCCTTGAGCAACTCCGAGGTCTCCATCTTCTCCAAGCTCGACTTAAGAAGCGCCTATAACCTCATTCGCATCCGGAAGGGTGACGAGTGGAAAACCGCCTTCATCACCCCTTCTGGGCACTACGAGTACCGGGTGATGCAACCCATTCAGTGGGCCATCCATCAACAGATCCAACTGGAGAACACCCAAAACCCTGCTCCGCCGGGAGGTCCAGAGGGGCGCCTGTATGTACCACCTAACCATCGCATTCCTCTCTTGGACTTAGCTCATTCCTCGCCGGGCTCTGGACACCCAGGCAGGAGAAGGACCCTCTCGCTCCTACGTCCGCGTTACTGGTGGCCCTCCATGCCTCAGGATATCTCCCGATACGTCAAGGGGTGCTCAGTCTGCGCCATTGCGGATACTCCTAGGAGATTGCCTGAGGGGAAGCTAGTGCCTCTGTCCATCCCAGAACGCCCTTGGACTCACATTGGGGTGGATTTCATGATGGATCTCCCCCTATCTCAAGGATTCACCTGTGTCTTGGTCGTCGTGGACCGCTTCTCAAAATCATGCAAGCTCATTCCCCTCAAAGGGTTGCCTACCGCTCTGGAAACGGCGGAGGCACTCTTCCAACACGTCTTCCATCACTTTGGGCTTCCTGAGGACATCGTATCCGACCGTGGACCCCAGTTCATATCCCGAGTCTGGTCAGCCTTTTCCCGTCTCCTAGGAGTGTCTGTCAGCCTATCCTCCGGGTACCATCCTCAAACGAATGGCCAGACTGAGCGCAAGATCCAGGAAATCGGGAGATTCCTGAGGGTTTACTGCCATCGGAACCAGGATTGTTGGAGCCAATATCTACCCTGGGCCGAGTATACCCAGAACTCCCTCCGACAGTCTACCACAGGGCTCACCCCGTTCCAGTGCATCCTGGGATATCAGCCTCCCCTCTTTCCATGGTCGGGTGAGCCCTCGGAGGTCCCAGCGGTAGATCATTGGTTCCGAGAGGGTCTGGGACTCAGCTCACGTGCAACTCCAGCAGGCAGTCCGGAGACACAAGGCACAAGCTGACGTCAGGAGAGGACCCACACCGCAATACCAACCTGGGCAAAAGGGTTGGTTATCCACCCGGGACATCCGTCTCCGGCTGCCCTGCCGTAAGTTGAGTCCCTGCTACATTGGACCTTTCACCATCGAGAGGCAGCTGAATGAAGTGACATGCCGACTCAACCTCCCTGCACAATACCGTATATCACCATCATTCCACGTATCACTACTCAAACCCTTCACTGACCCTTTCTAACTCTGCTCTCGTTAGAGTTACAAACGATCTACTCTTATCATCCGATCGTGGCTGTATTTCTCTATTAGTGTTATTAGATCTCAGTGCTGCTTTTGACACTATCGATCACAACATTCTTTTAAAAAGACTTGAAAACTATATTGGCATTAGTGAAATTGCTTTGGCATGGTTCAAATCATACTTATCTGACCGTTATCAGTCTGTAGTAGTTAATGAAGAGATGTCGTATCGATCACAAGTTCAATATGGAGTACCACAAGGCTCAGTACTAGGACCGTTGCTTTTCACTCTGTACATGCTACCCTTAGGAGAGATAATTAGGAAGCATGGTGTTAGTTTTCACTGCTACACTGACGATACTCAGCTCTATATTTCCTCGCGCCCTGACGAAACCTACAAATTCACAAAACTAACAGAATGCATAGCTGACATTAAAAACTGGATGACAATAAATTTCTTATTATTAAATTCAGAAAAAACTGATATCCTAATCTTTGGACCAAAAACTTCCTCACGAAAAAACCTTGAATACTCTCTAACACTTGACGGGTGCTCCATTAAATCTTCGTCCTCAGTTAGGAACCTGGGTGTGCTCTTTGATACCAATCTTTCATTTGAAAGTCATGTTTCTAGTATCTGTAAAACCGCCTTCTTCCATCTAAAAAATATATCTAAATTACGACATATGCTCTCAATGACAAATGCGGAACAGTTGGTTCATGCATTCATGACCTCAAGACTAGATTACTGTAACGCTCTACTGGGTGGTTGTTCTGCTCGGCTTTTAAACAGACTACAGTTGGTCCAAAATGCGGCAGCTAGAGTTCTTACTAGAACCAGAAAGTATGACCATATTAGCCCAGTTCTGTCAACATTACATTGGCTCCCTATTAAACATCGTATAGATTTTAAAATCTTGCTACTTACTTATAAAGCTCTAAATGGTTTAGCTCCCCAATATCTAAGCGAGCTCTTGGTGCATTATAGTCCTTCACGTCTATTGCGATCTCAGAATTCAGGCCAGTTGATAATACCCAGAATATCAAAATCAACTGAAGGCGGCAGATCCTTTTCCTATTTAGCACCTAAACTCTGGAACAATCTTCCTAGCATTGTTCGGGAAGCAGACACACTCTGTCAGTTTAAATCTAGACTAAAACCACATCTCTTTGCTCTTGCATACACATAACACATTATCAATACATTAACATTTTTTCAAATCCGTTAAAGGATTGTTACGCTGCAATAATTAGGTCGGCCGGAACGAGAACATTTCCTATAACACTAGATATACCTGTACATCAGAATAAGAATGGCATCTACGCTAATATCAGTCTCTCTGCTTATCCTGAGGTTTGCCGGGTGCTGGATCCAGGCCGTATCCAGATCAGATGGAGAACCTGTGTCTGGACCTGACTACAACGTAGCCCAGGAGACAATGGGCCTACAGATCCAGTTCTGGCTGCATCTATAATTCAGATTTTTAAATCTCCGTATCCATTTACATATATTATATATATCTTCCAAGGGGTTTTTTCCCTCCTAGGACTTTTTTCCCAGTGTTAGCATGCTGGGTTTTTCTCCTAGGGGGTTTTTTCCACCCCTGGGAGTCAGCCGACATTGGCTTAATGTAGCACCATCTTGTATATGTTACATATTACCACGCTTGCTTGTACAGCTTATTTTTAACCACTTCTCTTTTTTCTGTGCTTCTAATATGTAAAGCTGCTTTGAAACAATTACCAATTGTAAAAAGCGCTATATAAATAAATTTGACTTGACTTGACTTGACTTTGTCTCCTCCTTCCACAGAGCCTGGTGATGATGCCGTACCTCCTCCTCCTGTCATCGATGAGGACCCCAACATCTACTGGGTGAGAGCTATCCTCGACTCGCGGCGGCGGGGATCACAGCTGGAATACCTTGTGGACTGGGAGGACTATGGTCCTGAGGAGCAGTGCTGGATCAACCGTAATGACATCCTTGACTCTAATCTTCTGACTCAGTTCCACCAGGACCATCCCGACCGACCCGCTCCTCGAGGCTGTGGTAGACCCCGTCGCCGCCAACCATCGCAGTCGTCAGGAGCCACCCATGGAGGAGGGGGTACTGTCACAACCGCACTGCCTGCACCATCAGACACGGACACTTACGCCACGCCCACTCGTTCACAATCACCGGAATTCTGATCACCTGTGCATCATCACCAGAGCCACATATAAGCATGCCACACTCAACCACTCGCTGTCTGGTCTTGGACCTACCCCTGACTGTTCCCTGCGTCTACTAACCTGTGGATTACTTACCTGTTCCGGTCTTCCTCATCGCCCTCATCTCCTGCCTCGTCTTCATCATCTTCCTCGTCCTCCCCGTCCTCCCCGTCTGCAAAGGAAAGTAAACAGTTATCATCCATTAAGTGTTCTACGTGTCAAGATATCCTCCTGTGTTCAGCTTGTGTCCGATACCTCTGTTTAATAAACTGTTTCACTTTGCACTTACCTCTGTGTCCTCATCTGTGTCTGACATTATTATTATAATGTCAGAATTCAGAATTTCTGTTTTGAAGTCTGTTTGCTCTTAATACCAGAAATGGAGGACCTCAGTCCTTAAATATTCCAACATGTTATTTTTAAGGAATATGAGCCCATTAATTAATCACTTTTGTTATTTTATATAAGACAAACATTATATGTTGAAATGATAGATCAAGAAGAATATATTAAATAGTATGATGTATCTAAGAATATCTTTAAAAAAATAAATAAATAAATAAAATAAATATAATACACACATTTTCCGCTCTCTCTTTGTCTTTTTCCCAATCAATTCACATATTCCCCCACGGACAGACATGCCATACTGTTTGTCTTTTTATATAGATCAATATTTTAAACAGATGATGGTCATTCATTGAAGCAAATTTATTTCACAGTTTCATCTGCTGAAGACCAAAGTCAGTACGCTGTAACAGAAGAAGAAAATTGAATCTGATATTAATATGTTTAAAAATACTGTTAATTCTGTCAACATGTTTGAATGTTCTGTCAGCATTTATTTTTCCTTAAACACGGTTTGAAAATATTTAGGTTTGTAATTTGTAATATATTTGTCATGTTTGTGCTGTTATTCTATTTTTTTCCAATAGTGAAAACTTGACAATGATACTAATGCCTGTTCTATATCAGTTGTTTGAGTAATTAGTAAAGATGTTTTATTCTGTATGTTCTGTATAAACAAATAACTGCTGAAATTATATATATATATATATATATATATATATATATATATATATATATATATATATTTATTATTATTATTATTATTATTATTATTATTATTATATATATATATATATATATTATTATTTTATTTTTTTTGCAATTTTTGAAATTAAATATTTTTTATGCATTTCGTCATTCATATTCTTTGTTGATAGACTCTCAGGGACGAACAAAACTACTAAATAAAACATATATTTGACAGCCATTATAACAGCATGAGAAACGTTTATTTCCACTGTGATGAGATTTCAGATGTTTCTCACAAACATGAACTTGATTGTCAGTAAAAGCTGAGCAGAGACGTCACTAATATCTGATAGATTAAAACTGTATTAAATATGAAGAACAGCATGTTCATTGTGGCATTTTAAGAGAGCATTTCAGCAACTGTTAAATATGACAAGACTTATACTGTCAGACTAATCAATAAATTACTTAAATTAACTTTAAATAATTTGTTTATTGAAAATATTTCACACAAATATTGACCACATTCAAATAAACCAAATTAATTTTTGTTTATTTATTTATTTTACTCTGAACTTGGACCTTGGAAGAACTATTTGTTTTTCAGTCACTTGACTGATTATTTGAAATGTCTGAATAGTCCAGGGGTTTTTAATGACCCATACATGATTGAAGGAAAATACATGCAAAAGCATGGACAGATTTCTAAGAAAAAATAACACTTATCAAATACATTAATGTTCTCTCATGGAACACCATGGTCAGGGCTTCTCACTTTACTTTAGTTATTTTCGTACAACACATGTTACTCTCAGTGGAAATCTGATCTGTGGTTTGTGATTCATGTATGAATGTTGAATGATGAATGTTGACATGATCAGGTCTGTAAATCCCAGCACTACTGGAGCACAAGTTTCACATAATCATCATCCTCTACAGCTGCAAGAGCAACAGTGTTGAGACGATTTTCAGGAACAGATGGATCAGAGCTTCAGAATCAGAGGAGAATCGCTGCTGTCTCATAAGGGCTTTCTAAAGAGCTGATTGTGTGGAAGAAAAATAATATTCAAAGCTAAATGTTGAAAATGTTTCGCATTTTAAAATAGAATAAATACATTTCATGTTCATCTTTTTAAAATAAAACAATTACTTGGACTATTTGGAATAACACAATCAGTGAAAATTTAGTTTTTCTATATCTGTTCTAAAATTCCTCCCATCAGTCATAAAACATCTATCCAGTAGCAGTTTATTTTACAGTCCTGTTCCCCTTGTACATACAATGTAATTATAACAGTAATTACAATAATTGGGTAATAACTAGGTCCCCCCTGAACCTATATAACTCTGTAGTTGTAGCAGTTTTACTTAGATTGTGTTTTGTTATTCTCAATGAAGACAACACTGATGGAAGACGTCTCAGGATGTTTATTCTGAAGAAACAGGCCTGCAGAAACACAGAGCACAATGATTTTTTTGGGGATAGGCTACATGTGTCCCCCCCTACAGTCTGCCCACACAAAATGGAGAAAGCAACACTCTCGTTTGAAGAGCGAAAGAAAGAAGGCACAACCGACCCCGTCAATGACAAATGTGCTTCTAAAGATGGCGCTGTTCGCACATCGCACGAGGGATCATGCAAGTCACTAATATGTGCCTCATATAAGACAATATTCTGCATGAATGGTTCCCACTAGAATTATGTATATTGTGCCCTATTATAACTCAAAACACAAATATGAGATCACAAAAAAATAAGTTCGTTAACAATATTCATTACATTTTATTATGAACCAAGTACCTTATATTACACACCATTTTCTTAGGTAAGAACACTATAAACACTAAAGTAAAATGAAGCGCAACCATATATTCGAGTTAATTTATTACACCAGACTGATGCTTAACAGCAGTTGACACTAAGGAACTGATAACAGTTCCTTCACTTTTATTTGACAGTGTAAAGTCAAGGCTCTTTTTAAAGACAATATGGGTGGCTCTTAAAAGAGCCTTTGGGTTCGCAGATGAGATGTCGCTTTACTTTGAACTGTGTATTTGGTCACAGCCTTTGTACCCTCAGACACGGCGTGTTTGGCCAGCTCACCGGGCAGCAGCAGACGCACGGCGGTCTGGATCTCTCTCGATGTGATGGTGGAGCGCTTGTTGTAGTGAGCGAGACGAGACGCTTCACCGGCGATGCGCTCGAAGATGTCGTTGACGAAAGAGTTCATGATTCCCATCGCCTTGGAGGAGATTCCGGTGTCGGGATGAACCTGCTTCAGGACTTTGTACACGTAGATAGCGTAGCTCTCCTTCCTGGACCTCTTGCGCTTCTTCCCACTCTTCCCAGCGGTTTTGGTGACGGCCTTCTTCGAGCCCTTCTTGGGGGCAGACTTCGCTGGTTCAGGCATGATGCTTCGTTCAGAAACACTCAAAGAACAGTAAAACTCCAGTACCAGAGGTGGGTTATTATACACTGCCCTATGCTAATTTCAAAAGGGAAGAATGGCCTTCTGTGATTGTGAGTCTTTGTGGACCAACCCATAAAATGATTTCATTGGTCACATTAAACGTTCCTTGCCTTGTAGGCGAGCCAATCAGAAGCTTTATGTTAATCACACTCATCGACAACTACCATCCCCCACACCCGACTGTTTCATTTTCCCGCATTTTTCGGAATGAATAAGTGAAATATTGTGAATAATTTAATAAGCTTTTTGTGTAGGCACGCTAGAGTTTCTATATATTATTTTAACTTTTATTTAGAAGCAGAAACAACTTGTTTATTACTCAACGTGAATGCGATCAAGAATACATTATACTTGCATTCATATATGCGTGTTGATGGATCCGAAATGGTCAATATTCATATTCATGCACTTTTATTAATATTTATGTTAATCGTTTATGGCTTATGATTTATCAGTTTCACTTTTGATTTCCTATATTTATGTACTCATACTTTATAGATTAATTCTTATCATATTTTCAAGTATTTACTTGTTATTGTATCCTAATGGTTATTTTTATTTTATATTTACGAGTATGCTTGCTATGTTCAATTGTTCTTCAAGTGTTCCAGTGTGACAGCCAGGTCACACTGACACGTTTGTAGTTATACATTGGACGCCTGCCAAGTACTGAAGAAGTGATGTTTTTCAGAATTATTGCTCATTTGAATCTGATCAAAATATGTCTGCTGACATTTGCAAAATTCCCTATAGGGGATAAAACAACTATTTTTGACACTGGACCAGTAGATGACGTAATGGGTGAAATTAACCTTTTCTTTTAGAACAAAAACATCAATTTGAGTGGGATGTAAATTTCCCTATATGCTCATGGTATAAAGCTGACCGGGTCTTTAATAATTCAGCTTTTTCCCTCCTTTGTTCTCCTTGTCTTCTGCTTCTCTCTCTCATCTGCAATTGTATAATATCTTAATTATTGCTCTTTTTGATCTTCATCTATTAGATACAATACTCTAAATTTTATTATTAACTATTGACTAATACTTTATGATGGTTATTTTACCTTTTGGTTTTATTAAGTATTTTCATTATCGATTAAAGTTTGCGTGTGAGGCTAAATTTAATTGTAATGAATAAATAATTTTTCATCAACTTTATCATCTGCCTGGATCTCATTGTCCCAAGTTTCTGCATCACGTGTCTTTTAAGAACAAGCGTTAATAAACTACATTAATGAAAAAAAAACTGCACAATAACCACACACGCTCAAAAACGTATTAAATTGTAGTTTATTTAACTGCAAAGCAGAACCGTGGAATATACGATTGAATTCTTTAGATTTAATTGCTTTACAATTTGCAAAAAACAAAACAAAACAAAAAAACAGTCATGAACCTATAATCTTATAAAATCTAATTAATTTCACCACCAAGAAACTTGTTCTTTGTGCAGAGATGTGGGTGGCTCTTAAAAGAGCCGTTGTTTGTTTTTGTTTTCCTCTCTTTTTCACGAATGATTTAACCTCCGAATCCGTACAGGGTGCGTCCCTGTCGTTTCAGAGCGTACACAACATCCATGGCGGTGACGGTCTTTCTTTTGGCGTGTTCAGTGTAGGTAACAGCATCACGAATAACGTTCTCCAAGAAACACCTTCAACACACCGCGAGTCTCTTCATAAGATCAGGCCAGAAATACGCTTGACTCCGCCACGGCGAGCAAGACGACGAATAGCGGGTTTAGTGATTCCCTGGATATTATCGCGAAGAACCTTTCGGTGACGCTTAGCGCCTCCTTTTCCGAGTCCTTTTACCGCCTTTTCCTCTTCCAGACATTTCTGCAAGATAATGTTTCTTCACACCACAGCAACTGAATAAAAGAATCTCCAGAAGAGGGGATTATAGTCAGCTAGCGGACCTAGTTGAAACCACATTTATGGGCGGTTCTAGTTTATGTTACCCCTTTCATCTTTCCAAGTCGAGGTCAGTCTTCCGATGCTTGATAGAGGAAATACTTATAGGGTTTAATTAAGTCTTTATATATATATATATATATTATATATATATATTATATATGAAACAATTATGTTATTTGAACAATTAAACCTTCTTGAGCCATCAATGTGGCAATATTTGTTTTTTAATTAATTATAAAAATTCCAAACACCACAGAAGTGCTCGTCCCCAGTCATGTAGAGAGGGAAATTGCTTTATTTTGAGCTCAGAAACAGGTTTTTCTACCATTTCAAATACAATAATGTATGCATAACTATCAAATATATGATGTAAATGACATAAACAAACCAAATGCTGAATAAATATTATAAAATATATAATGAATATAGTGGTCCCCTGGAGTTGTGTCACTGGTGTTACCTTTAACAAAAATCTCTTATTTTGAAAGAAAAAAAAAAAAATCACACTAATGACATCACTTGACTTCCTTCTTCCTATTTCCTGCAGATCAATGAAGAAAGGCCAATGGAAAGTCCACTCTTTTCAATAATCAGAAATTTCAATTAGAAAATCATAATTTCATATGAAGCTTTTAGTTGAAGTCACTGGTGTGACCTACTTTATTGCTAGGGAATTATAAAAAACTAGAATACAAATGGATTAAATTACTTGATTTAGTGAATATATCATGATTGACAACATGTGGGTTGATTCCTTGCAGCAGCCATTTTGTAAAATGCATTTTTCATGAAAAATGTCACTGGTGTTACACGTTTATAGATAAACTTTATTTAAAGCTATTCATTTAGTTCTTTTGCATAAAATAGCACTAAGATTACGTGATTCTAACTTTTATTTCTCATTGTTAATCCTCCTCTGGGCAGATATGGCTAAATTAAGGGTATATGGCTAAATTCAGTGCAGCGACTTTACAGACAGGCATTTTTTACAGACAGTTTTAAAATGTTGTTTATGATCTTTTTCTGACTGCTTTCACTAAGTGTCAATGATAGTCTTTTATTGTACACCAAATGTAAAAATTTAGTCCAATCTACTTAATTATAGTTTAAAAAATTAAGGATCTTTGGTCCTATGTATACATCACTGGTGATTCATTTTGGCACTAGTGTTACTGTTTTTTTCTGTCACATTAAATAAAATGTGTAATATGTGACATGATAATAATTTTACATCCAATTGAATTGAACACTCAAGAATTAAGATTTAAAGGATTGCATCATTACTGTTTTTCAAATATTTTCATTGTTATAGCAAATACATGGTTGTGCAATTGAATTATAATCATTCAATCACACTTTTAACTAACCTGATTAAAATAAATATCACATAATCTCCTTATTTTTTTGCATTATCATTATTATTCTGTAACTCTGATTGCATATGCTGAAAAAATTGAGAAATAATATTTCATAAAAACATTTAAAATTTGCCAGAGAAGTAAGGTAACTGTCATTTATGTGTATTCATAAAGTCAAAGTGTAATATAATAATGTGGTCTAAGTTTAAATGTTAGAAAAAGAAATACATTTTAAGACATTTTTTTTCATACCAAATGTGGACGTTTCTGTAGAATGACCCATATATATATATATATATATATAAAAATATATATAAGATATATATAAAATATACTAAATATAACTAAATAGAAAGACACTTAAACCATTATTCACCTCCATTAATTTGCTTTTAGATTTGATTAACAGAAAACTGGTGCTGTGGTCCTGATGTAGGGATGTTGTCCAGTTATCTTCAGTCTCCATAATCTTTAAGCAGGATGACCTGCAATGACATGAAAAGGTTTTTAGCTAAATAACATAGGATCACAGCTGTAAAAAGTAGTTAGAATTTTTTTGTCCAGTATGGATACGGAGGAAAAATATGTCATACCTAACTATGTAAATTGAAAATTTAAAAATCCTTAGCAAAATTGTAAGAACTAAAAAATATAGACATATTTAAGTAAAGGGATCAGTTTAAATTCCATTAATTGATTATTGTTTCATAGCACATATAATCCAAAACAATGCGTTGATATTACGTTTGCTACTTTAGAAAACAGAAATCGCTAACTTACCTTTGTGAAAATGTAGAGCAAGCATACATAAATGGACATATCTTGGTGAAAGTGATGTTTTGCGTCTCACCACTGTGACGCTTAACAACTCAACCACATCACATAAAAGGAAGATGGAAAAATCACAATTTTTCAAAAATTTTATTTTAATCTCAATTTAATTTTTATTTTAAGTATATAAAATGTACGCATTTCATTGTTGGCATATATGGTCTACTCACTGCATGAGGAGCAGTGGCCATTTTGCTTAAAATGACAACAACATCAGCAGCAGAAAGACATGCAGATATTTTGACCCAGAAAGAAGGGCACAATATGAGAGAGAGACAAAATTAAAAATATAAAAGTGAAGGCAATGTCTCCCTTCAAACCGGTTACAATCTTCAACCCCGTAACATTCTCATTCTTTTGGGGGGAAAATGTGAAAATCATCATGATACATTTGTAGTTACTAAATTGTTATGAGGGACACGAGCAGTAGGTAGATGTTTGTTCAAACAAGTTCTGTGTAAAACCTTTTTAAAACCAATTCCTTTTTGTCCCTACAGAGTTGAGAATAAAAGGCATTTAAATCTGATAATATTAATAATAAAAAGGTCTTTAATGCCTGAGGTGGGAAAATATGATTTTTGGAGGTTATGTGCCTATAATGATGTTAGTTATTATTAATTTTCTAAAGAACCTATGTAATAAAAAAAAACAAAATAAAAGTCCAGGATGAAAAATGCCAGGAAAAACCCATACTTGGAACTTGCAAATCTCATGACGTTAATAAAACCATTTATACATAATGAAAAAAGTACAACAACGTATTTCATTGTATGCTGGTATCAACTTAAATAGTGATTGGAGTAAAGAAATCACTCTCTCAAGGAGAAATTGGGTGGCTCTTAAAAGAGCCTTTTGTTTTAGGAGAACCTCTTGTCAGTTTATTTGGTCTTCGCTGTTTTCTCGGTTTTCTTGGGCAGCAGCACGGCCTGAATGTTGGGCAGCACACCACCCTGAGCGATGGTCACACCACCCAGAAGCTTGTTCAACTCCTCGTCATTGCGCACCGCCAGCTGCAGGTGACGAGGAATGATACGGGTCTTCTTGTTGTCGCGAGCGGCGTTTCCAGCCAACTCCAGGATCTCAGCTGTGAGATACTCGAGCACAGCGGCCAAATAAACCGGAGCACCGGCACCAACACGCTGGGCATAATTGCCTTTGCGGAGAAGCCTGTGAACACGGCCGACGGGGAATTGCAGTCCAGCCCTGGAAGAGCGACTCTTGGCTTTGGCGCGAACCTTTCCACCGGTTTTTCCTCGTCCACTCATTACAGCTTATAGTTTGTTTTCGACTACCAAAAGCAATAATGCTATTAACCGTTGTGAGATGACTTTTAAATGAAAGCGTGCCAGTCTCCTATTGGCTGAAGTCTGAACACATTCCCAGCCAATCAGTGATCTTCCCTCCATACTCCAAACCCAACCCCCTTTCTGCAATGACAACCCTCCTGTCATGTAGTGTTATTTAATGCCGCTAGGCCTACTTTTAATGGGTGGCTTTATTTGGTCTTGAAGAATAGTTTTCAGCAACAGAATAGTTTTAGTTTACTGGTATGAGCAAACAAACATGTATGTTGAAATTCAGGGCGGTGAGGGACACACGCTCCTCTCCTTAGATGCGGACACAGTCGATGATGAGCTCGCCGACACTTGGGCCCATTCTCTTGCATTTAGCTGTTTATTATTATTATTATTATTGTTGCATTGCATTGCTAAGAACATACATAATCAATGCCAGGGCTAAATACAACTGAGACGGGGCGTTTCCTCCGAGGAAGCAGGGGAGGCAGTGCCTCCTCAAAGAAACTGGATGAGAAAATAATCGATATTAGAAAAATAAAACAATGCAAATGTTACTAAACTTGACATTAAAAAGTGTAAATGTCACTCGTTTTTCTAAAGAAACATTGTCAAACCGCGACACCCGCAGGTACAGTTACAGTTACAGCGGGGAGTCTCTGTGCCTACCTTCAGCTCATAGAAACAAAGCAAGCCCCATAAGCGTGCAGTGGATTTAGCGGGGGTAACTGAGGGTGTACTCACACTAGGCACTCTGAACTGTGCCCGAATGCATTTGACCCCCAAAAAAACGTTCGTTTGACTAGTGTGATTTAGCCGGCCCTGCCCGCTTGGAAGAGGTGGGCCACCCTGCTGAAAAAACCAGCTTAAACCAGCCTAAGATGGTTGGCTGGTTTTAGCTGGTTTAAGCTGGTTTAAGCTGGAAATAGCTGGTTTTAGCTGGTCTCCCAGCCTGGCCAGGCTGGTTTTAGCTGGTCTCCCAGCCTGGCCAAGCTGGTCAAGCTGGTCTACCAGCCTGGCCAGGCTGGTTTTAGCTGGTCTCCCAGCCTGGCCAGACTGGTTTTAGCTGGTCTCCCAGCCTGGCCAAGCTGGTCAAGCTGGTCTCCCAGCCTGGCCAGGCTGGTTTTAGCTGGTCTCCCAGCCTGGCCAAGCTGGTCAAGCTGGTCTACCAGCCTGGCCAGGCTGGTTTTAGCTGGTCTACCAGCCTGGCCAGGCTGGTTTTAGCTGGTCTCCCAGTCTGGCCAGGCTGGTTTTAGCTGGTCTCCCAGCCTGGCCAGACTGGTTTTAGCTGGTTAGTCAGCTGGCCTTCCAGCCTGGCCAGGCTGGTCAAGCTGGTCTCCGAACCTGGCCAAGCTGGTGTCTATGGCTGCCTTTACACTTGGCATTAACATGTGATCACCGGGATCTGATAAAGCAGATCAGATCATCAGTCAATCAGAACACAGCACGTTTACACTTGGCAACATCAACTGATTTTTCTATCTAGGTAACAGATCGGATTGGTCTTTCCTGCGCAATATTTAAATAAGTCTGCAGAGAATGGCCCGGTGCAATGTCAACCTGAAATAATGGGTTTTCTTTTGAAAAGCATTTTCAGTCGAGGGACAATTTACAAATCAAAGATAAGGGTAGAAGTCTCAATAGTCTCCATACGGGGGTTCTCCATCTTTTTTTCTGACCGTTCGCGAGAGAGGGTGCGACCTGCGAATGCAGACACGATGGCTGGATTGCGTTTACATTACACTGAAATTCGATCACAATGCGTCCTCAACTACCTCTGGACCAGGACACACTGATCAGATAACATTCCAATCAGACGTGCATTTACACTTGTCTTTTCAATGTGTATGTGGACAACATCCGTATACAGGTTGCATGTTAATGCCAAGTGTAAACGCAGCCTATTTTACCAAATTACAAATTAATCAGATTGTTCCACTTACTGACAAGGTTCAATTCAAGGGTAGTTTAGTATCACTGTCAAGCAGGCTAGATGGTACAGCTTAAATTATTCTAGTTGCTAATGATATAATATATCTGAGAGGAGTCTAAAACAAAATGATAAAACTGGTTTCACAAATAAATTATAGCATAAAATAAAGCATGAATCTGTAGCATGCTCTGACTAAAATGAGATAAAATTATTGTCTGAAGAAATACATTCACCATAGTTGTATGACCATATATAATCAACTTTCATTTTTAACAAGTGTTTGGGTTATGAATAGACTTAAATAAAAATAAAACAAACACCACATTTTTATAATAAATAATTTTCATGTCATCAGTAATGAAAAAATACTAGAAAAAAAAATCAAAATATCTTAATAATCTGATACACAAGTTTATATTCATTTAATTCCCATTCAGAAAAGTTACACATACATAAATATAACTTCTGGAATGTTTGAGTCATTGAGCACTGATTGATGTCATTTAGTATGTACAGATTATGATTTTATTTGTTTTCTTTAACACTTTGTACTATTTTACATATACTTCAGTTGTTTCCAAGGATGGAATTCTTTTAAAACTATAAACACAAGCACCAAAGCTACAAAATTAATAATGTGATGCTGGAGTTTGTAAAATAATTAAACACTACTTGTTATAGAGAATGTAAACTTACATTTGTTTTTCATTAACATCTTTTATCGGTTCTGACAATTTTACAGTTAAGGCAAGACATGCTGTTGTCGACTCCTGGCAAATTTCCAGGCTAAAGTAATCACAAGTCAACTACCTAAATTGCTCAAAACTCGGTTTCCCACTTACTGTTAAATACAATTCTCAAAAGTATGGCTGACTATAGGCAAGATCTGAAAGTGTAGCTTTTTTGTGTTGGAGTAGGGGTTGTGGGTGACTGAGGGGACAGAACAGATTGACAGTCGCACAGAAACACAGCATCACTATATGAAAAGAGCTGCACTGTGACACACCTACATCTCCTACGACTCCTACACACCCCCCCTTCCTCATTGACACCCCCTCACCCAAACCTCCCACAGCCATACACCTACATCCCACAAACCCACTCTTGCCACCACACTTTCCTCACCCAAACCACACCCATACACCCTCTACAAGAATGGACAATATGTATGCCATTGGAGTAGTAAAACAAGAAATAGTTTTTTAAAATCTAATGTTTTCCTAATAGAAAAAAAAAGTTCATAGTTGTCTGCTTTTGTTGTTGGTGGCTATAAGACTCAAATGATGTAGGCTTTGTGATGTCATTTAAAGGAACAGTGCATTATTTATAGATAAAACAAGTTAGTGTGACGGGGTGGTAAGTCAAACTGAGGGACGTGCACAAATCATAAAATATTTACAAAAAAATAAGGTTTATTGTGAATAAATATATTTTGTTTAAACAGGGACACAGATATAATCCTGAAAATAGTATATGTTTGAAAAAAAATTATTTGGTGATATTTTAGATGCAAATGTCATGTTGGTTAACACGGACATGTGAAATTGGCTATGTAATAATGAAAAATGATTTAAAATAGTATGCTAATCTTCAAAAAAACCATTTGATCATATATTATGTCAAAAAGAACACCTTCAGTTATTTGTTGATATAGCTATTCTAACAAATATTTACAAGATTATAGGAATGATTAAAATGCTAAAAAAAAAACTATGTTTTTTAAGTGCCTGCCAGATTAAATAAAAAAAATGTTAAAGTGGTTGTGCTTGTGGTCCTGCAGATTATTTAAAGTAAAATTGGAATGATTTAAATTGTCACAACACTCACTGACAGGAAAATTGGGTCAAACACAATCCCAGCAGGCAAATGACCGACCTTCAATGTTGAAATGTGGTTGAAATAAGGTCAGTTGATGTTTCAACGGTGAAACAACGTTGATACAACGTTGAATGCTAAATGGTTGAAGCCCAGTCAACACATGACCGAAATTCAACGTTGAAATATGGTTGAAGTAACGTCAGTTGATGTTTCAGTGAAACAATTATTAAATGTAAAATGGTTGAAATAGGTTAAGAAAATCACTTATAAATAAATGCTGAAATAAGCTTGTATACTAAAAAAAAACAAAAACAAGTGTTTAATAATAATAATAATAAAGGCTAACAATATAATGTATATGAAATAAAAATGTGCTCTATTAGCACTATTTTGCCACTTCTGTGTCAGTTTGTTGGTACGTCAATATTTCAGAAAACAGAAATTATATGCTCATTTTCATTTTTTGCGGTCTGAAGAGATATCGCGAGATTACACGAGACTATAAGATATCAAACGCCTGAAGCGGATCTGAGTTACCATGGAAACGGGGAAACGTCAGGCAGCAAGACCCCGTCTCGCTGTTGTTTTCACTGATTTTAGGTAAGTTTAGTCCATAAAATCACACAAATAATATATATAACTGTTCCTGATACCTTTCTTACGTGTAATCGACACACTTCTGTTGAATATTTACTTCAAAGAAATGATTTAGTGTCTTTGAAAAAGTCCGTTAGCATCTCAACCGTTTTCAGAGGCAGTTGGCTAACTAACTATATTTTGAGCCCTTGTTTAATTAAAGTTTGGCTTTTAATCGCATCTTTATGTGTAGATGAGATGTTATAATAGTGTTGTAAAGGTTTTGCTGGCAAATTGTTAATGGATGATAGTAAACTAATTTATTTAACCTAAAAGTTGCTGTACCGTTAATCGGTGACGTCACTTACATGGAGCGCGAAAATGAACTGAAACTATTTCAAACATGTTTTGATCTCTAATGGTAAACAAATATGGATAAATAATGTCCTGCAATTTCAGGGGAGACAGAAAACCCCCTCTACAACAAATGGAAAGCTGAAAGAGGAGGAGGAAACACAGGTGAACTGAGAAAGCTCATTAAATACATAAAAAAATTTCTTAAAAGTTTTCTTTTGCAAAATTATTATTATATTTTTAATTTATTAGTTAAGAAGTCTTTCACATCCAAATGTAAGTGACACTACATGTACAATACTGAATTCTAAATCTAAAAATATACATTTTGTTATCTTAAGTAATATATATATTTTTTAATATGTATATTATTCTTTCCACCTCTGCTCTAGCTTGGTTCCTTGTAATAAACCTGGCATTTTATACTAAATATTGTTGGCTCTGTGACAAATTTTATGTTATGTTCGTAGATCCTTCCATGCTGATGGCCTCCTGCATCCCAGCAGAGCTGAGTGACCTCCTGTCAAAGGCCATGAACCAGATGAACCTCAATCATTCAGTACACTACTGTTGAAAAGTTGTGGGTCTGTAAGATTTTTACATGTTTTTGAAAGAAGTCTCACATTTTAAAATCATTAACCCCGGGTTGTTTTAGTGAGATTGTCCTTGAAAGGCCTGTAGGCTAAATAATCAGCTAAATGAGGTAACATAGGTGACAAGTATAATGTTATAATCCTTGTAGTTGTAATCATTTATTTAACTATTATGATAACAGGATATCATGGTCATTAATCTATTTTATTGTATTTCTCTATGTCTGTTTGTAGTTATGTTTGCCAGTGAACAGACACCATACTGTTCCACTAAAAGGTATTTATTTATTTGTTTGTACACATGTATGTATTTTTATTTTTATTTTTAACTTAAATACTTTTTACTTATAAAGGCTGACTGTGGTTCAGGGGGTCGACAACTTTAAGCATGCAAGTTATTTTCGACAGAAATTTGGCCAGCTTACTCATTGCTCATACTCTGTGCCTCTAATATGTTTGAATTATATCACCAGTGCAATATCAGGGGTAAAGATATCATTACAGTTCTTACAGTTATGTTTACTTTTGTTACCAGATGAGATGTAATCTCTAGCGTTTGGTGCTGAGATTCTTCAGGACAACGCCTTGATGCCATTCACACTCAGTACATGAAGAAGGTGAGTTTCACAATAGCTGCCACAGCCACAAATCTGAAAAGGCGCCAAAGCAACTGTGTGCACAACTGCGCATGCGCAAGGAACCAACTTAATTTTTTTAACTGACCTTAATGAATTTACACAGCTTGGTTCAAAACACTTGTAATTCCCATAAAACCAATTAAATTTAACTAAATTTGAAAACTAAATTCAAAAACTAAATTTAAATGATTTAAACAAGCAAAATGTAATTATGCTTAATTTAAGCATGGCCAAAATAATTTTTTTCAGTGAATATGATTTCCTGTAGCAGCTATGGGAGTGACGGTAAATCGGTTATCAATCTCTCTCTATTTTTTTTCATCTTTTTGAAAGTTGTTTCTTTTACTATTTGAGAAAATGGGAATACAAAAAATATATTTAATTTATTCTCTCATTCACTGCCATAGACGTAGACCCAACTATGACGACTTCCGCTTCTGAGAAACCCGAAAATACGAATAGGTCTGTAGTAAAAATTAAATTCCTCATTTAAGGACTTTTCAGTGAACCATTTCTTTCCTTTTTGTAGATTCACCAAACATCTGGCTGATTACTGGCAATTTGGTAAGAGATTGTTGTCTATATCACTGTCACTTCTTTTTCAAGTTGATTTATTAACATTTTGTGATTTTCGATTACTTAATTGAATATAAATGCACTTAGGTTGATTTTAATTTATTTACAAAGTATAGATAGGATTCTGTTGTGTAATGTTTCTCCATATAATTAGTAATATATCGAGCCCCCAGAGGAAACAATATAAGTATTAAGATTAATATAAGTATTAACTGATAATATATTTTGATGTTTGTTTGTTTTTAATATACACAGCAGTAATGACAGTGGACAAGTGAAGAGAGTGGAGGGGACGGCATCAGAAAGGACCTTGAGCTGCTGCGATAACCCAAAGCACAACTACACTTTGTGTCCAAGTACTGAACAAGGCTTTTCTCCTTACATATTATATGTATTTAATTTAAGGCAGGGTTTTTTTTTTTCCTGCATAGTGAATTACTAGGTGGCTCCCTGTTAAATTTGATGCTGTCTCCAGCTATTAACAAAACTCAGATAGGCAGTCACATGGTCCGATTCCCCTTTTCCACCAACACGGTTCTGTTGCAGGATCCTGGCCTGTGTCCATCCTCAAACTGTTCCATGAACCTCCACTGCACAAAAGGCAGTTCCAGGTCAGAAATATTAGTACCCTCACTCTTCGCCATCCTTCGCCAGTCATCACATTCACAACCACCACAGTCAACGAAGTCAAGGTCCCTGGTCCACAGCATCAACCATCTTTGTAGGAAGATGATTACTGCATTTCTTGATGTATCTTTAAAATTGACAGATTTCTTATGGAGTGCAATCCCTCTCTAGATGAACTGAGGCCTATCGGTCTTACAAAATACTGTCAGACACTGCATATGATGTTCTCAAAATAATAAATTAATTAATAAAATACTTAAGAATTTTTTGTTTGTTTGTTTGTTTTATCTAGTTGAAGGTATAGTACACATGAATGTTCTGCGTCATTTTGAGCTAGAAAAGCCTTGATTTAAGGTTTGTGCTGTAATTGTAGAAAAAAAACCTTGCATTTTCATAATATGAAATTATTATTACACATATATATTACACATTATTACACATATTATTGTATGCTACAGGTTTTTAATATTACCTCTAAACATTGCAAAGTTGAGATGTTTTGTTTTATAAAGTGTTTTTAGTATTTTTTTAGTGCATGTACAGTAATTATGTAGTATTGTCATGTTCGTACAAACGCAAAATAGATTGAAATTTAATGTAAAATAGTGTATTTATCCGTGTTGAGGGTAACAGGGTGAAACAACGTCACAATATTAACGTTGATCCAATTTGCAAAACCGAAAGGTAATCCAACGTTGATCCAACCATGGTACCTGACGTTGTTTCAGCGTTGAAATGCCGGCTGGGATGTGATCAATCAAATCAAACAGTCAATCAAAATCAATCAATTTGAACAGCTAAAACCAGCCAGTCTGACCAGCTAAGACCAGCCTGGCCAGCTAAAATCAGCCTGACCAGCTTAAACCAGCTAAAACCAGCCTGACCAGCTAAAACCAGCCTGACCAGCTAAAACCAGCCATCCTGACCAGCTAAAACCAGCTAAGACCAGCCTGACCAGCTAAAACCAGCTAAGACTAGCCATACTGACCAGCTAAAACCAGCTAAGTCCAGCCTGACCAGCTAAGACCAGCTAAAACCAGCCTGACCAGCTAAAAAAGTGGTCAAAACCCCTCTTAAACCAGCATGAGAAACCAGCTATGACCAGGCTGGGAGACCAGCTAAAACCAGCTTGACCAGCTTAAGCTGGTTTTAGCTGGTTTTTTCAGCAGGGAGAGCGCGGTTCGCATGCCATGTGAGCACTAACCGTCCCATACCCCTTTTCCACCAAGGCAGTTTGAGTGCTGGTTCGGAGCCAGAGCCTAGTTTCAAATCAGTTCTTTGTCTTTCGACACACAAAGCACCAGCTCCGAACCAGAAAAAGTGGTTCGTAAGTAGCACCAACACATTGCTGGGCTAGAAGTAAGAACCGCTTGCGTCAGGGGCTGGGGGCGGGGTTACCGTGACCAACAAGAAACTTGTGACCGCCATTTTTGAAATAGCAGCTAATCGAGCTAATAGCAGCTCGATCGTAATCTCCGTCTATATACAAATTACGGCGAGCCGTGTTTGGATGCCGATGTAGGTTCGCAAAGCCATGAGCATCAACAGTAGTGAAACATCCGCGATTGTTGATAGAAGGCTTGTTCGAGATGCATCGGAGCAGCGCGGACCGATTCGGCGGGTGCCGCGG